>NC_090444.1:465414419-465509419 GCF_031143425.1 Pleurodeles waltl
CATTTCCATGCATTTAAAATCCATCTGTGCCTTACAGCCTGTATCCAATCCACGGCTGGGCTGGGTGACAGCTCTCTTGTGCATTTCACCCAGACAACCACAAACACCGGATACTCAGTCACACCTGCATTCATCTACATACGTTATGGGTATTCCGGGGCTGGAGGACCTGACACTTACATTTTAAAGGCTAGTGGTCTGCCCTCACACAAGGGACTGCCAAACCCCCTACTGGGACCCTGGGCAGACAGACCTGAACTGAAAGGGAATCTTGTGCACTTCAAAACCATTCTTTGAAGTCTCCCCCTCTTCAAAGGCATTTTTGGGTATATAAACTGGAGCCCTGACCCCACCAAATAAGACACTTCTGGACCTGAACCTGCAACCTGTCAATGTGAACTGCCTGGCTGCCCAAAGGACTCAGCTGGACTGCTTTGCTATGAAGGACTGCTGCCCTGCTGTTGCCCTGCTGCCTTGCAGGCCTCTGACTTTGCTGAGAAGTGCTCTCCAATGGCTTAGACTGAGCTTACCTCCTGTTTTCTGAAGTCTCAGGGCCAAAAAGGTGGTGAGAGAATGAATAATGAAACATCTGTCAGTTTCGCTTCCAGAGGATCAAACTGGCAGTATTGGTATAAAGACAACACTTTAACCTCTGCAAACTCCAGAGAGTCTGTGGTGAGGCGGAAGGGACTAAGAACCAACTGGAAGGTTCCTGATCCCACCAGGAACCACAAGAAATATCTGTGGAGCTGCAAGATGGCCACATGAAAGTGCATGTCCTGCGAGCCCAAGGACACCATCCAGTCTCCTGGAACCACAGCAAAAAGAACATGGGCCAAAGTCAACATCTTAAATTTGTCCCTTCAATTGAAGTCTAGAATGGGACAAGGTCCTTCATGTTTCTGCGCACCAAAAAAAGAGCAAGTGTAGTATTCCCTGCCAGTCTCTGCCTCCAAAACCCTCTCTATGGCCCATTTGGCCAGAAGTGACTAAAATTCCTGCACAAAGATCGACACATGATTTTCTGAAGTCTGAGCAAAACTGGGTTGTTTATGAGGGGGAATAGGTTCAAAGAGGGGTTGTAACCCGACTGAATAACCTGTAGAATCACTGGTCTGACGTTATGGTACACTAGCCAGGCAGGAAACGACTAATACTACACACTATTGGTCAAAATTGACCACGGGAGGGGGAATCAATGCAGGTTGGCTGCAACTGCGGAGAAGGAAGTGGAAGAAGGGGACTGATGTGCCTGGCAACGTCAATGCCCTCTGCCACCATAAGCTATCAAAGCCCTTTTGGTGTTTGAGAGACACTAAGAGTTGTAAGGACTGCCTTTGGCGACAGGCAGGGCCTCAAGCATATCCTCTGAATTTTCAGTACTGCAGATAGAATGGACATGCCAGAAAGAGCACACCTCAAGAGCGGGCCATAGCACGGCCTTCTTTAGATTAAAAAAAAAAAAGAAAGTTCCAGTGCACAATCTGCCTTCTTGTCAAAAGCTTGACTTCATCAACTGGTATTTGCATAAGGGTGACTGGGACGCATGGTGCAAACCAGACTTCTAGCCAAGCCTAACCCTTGAGAAATCTTGCTGCAGCTTGTCAGTCTTGAATTGTCTGAGTGAAGGCGTTGCAAAATTAGCCCAGGGTGGCTGGCAAAATTCTGCTGGCCGTATTCCGAAGTGCAACCCTGTTTTTAATGTTTTTTTTTTTTTTTTGGGTGAGAATAATCAACAACATGCACCCTTAGTGCTAACAAAACAAGGGTTAGGATGTGTCGTCCAAACGTAGCCTTCCTCACAGGTTTTTATTTTGTAGTATTCTAGTCTGTCCTTTGTATTCCCAAACCTTCTTTTTTCAATTTGGGATAAGTGTTGCTCTAGTGGGACTGATGGACTGGGAGGTGGCTTGTATAGATCAAGTCAGAAATGGTACTATATAAAGCACTGTTAGACCAGCCTCCCATGAAACGTCCGGTCAACAAGATGATCGTGGGACCCTTGAAACATACACAGTGCGATAGAGGGGCAAAAAGCAGGGTATTGTGTTGGTAATCAGTTAGAAGCTAGGTAGCTTGCTGTTAAGCTATGGAAAAAACCTCCATCATTTGCTACAATTCACATGCTTGCTAGGTCAGACATGCTCCGTTGACCTTTAACAGACATCATGCAGACAGTGACATTCCATTAAACTGGGTAGCAATTGCCCCACTGTAGGTGGATGGTTTAGCTACTTTCACTACTAAATTCCACTTCCGATATCAGGTGACAGGAAAGCTGAAATAAAGAAGCAGAGCAGTACTATATGTCCTTATAATAATATTTTATTGCAGCTATGCAACAACCAACCCACTCTTCTCTGTAAAGGGGTGCATTCACAGGGTTGAGCACTATGGAGATACTTCAAGCTGGAAGCCACTCAGATGCTGTTACCTTCTCCATTAGGGGTCTATCAATCCATTGATTAACATCAATAAGGAAGCTCGCCCTTTTATTACATCCCGCTATTTTGGCTAGCACTTTCTTTGGTTCCCATCCACTCCTAGATGTTACTAGTCTTGTGTGTCAGCACTTCTTCATTCGAATGCCCATTATTAGCTTGTGTCAAGGGACTGGGTGAGGACAGTTGCATCTACCAATTTCTGGGCTCTAAAATAAAAAGCATCTTCTTTGGAAAATGGGAAAGAAGCAAGCTTTTTTCTGTGCCGCCTGGAACTCCCCTTCTTGTTACTAAGCCAACACGGTTTCCCCATTCAACTCTCTCGACTCTACCACAAGCTACATTTAACAGAAATGGCGATTGGGCATCTGCATATCAGGTGTGCATTTGTCAGATCATTTAAATCACTGGACTATAACAGAGTCAGCATGGACTTGTGGATGTTTACGCTGAGCCCAAAAAATAAAGTAGCTTCTGTTTGAAAAGTATGCTTGTATTTCTGAAAAAATATATACTTTTCACTTTGCCTATTATCAAAGTAATGAGATGTGCTGTTATTATCATGATGCATTTCCTAAACGTGTGTGATGCAAATGTGCAGTGATGTGAATTTCTCACTGAGAAACAAAGCAAGTTGTTTCTCCCCTTCAGAACCACAAAGTAAAGATATATGTAAATACATATATTCACTGAAAATTCAAAGGTTAAAGTAACATTATAGTTAGGTGAAATGATGAGTAATAACGTAATGTTTTAAACTCTAAAAAACTATGAAGTTCACCAATTATAGTTAGTTATCTCAAGTAACTATAAACTTTGCCCTAAGGTAACTGTAACTTCCGCCCCCCAATGCAGTGTTTTCTCATCAATAATGTTATTGCAAATGTTGCAGCGATATTATCAATATTGTCATAGAACATGTCATGAGAGATGTAATATGTGGGGTAATTAGCAGTACATGTCAAGGGCACAAGTTATAGCAATCTTAGGGCATGATTTATAGTTACTTGAGATAAGTATAACAGCTGACGTTCTATGGTTTTGTGCATGTAAAGTGTGAACCTAACTATAACGTCCCTGTGATCTTTGTTTTGTTAGTGAAAGCAAGTTTGAATACACTTTACTATCCATCTGGCTAATCCTTGTTTGGAAATGGGATTATGAGGCTGCTGTAAAGCCAAAAAAAGTTGTTGAGATTTTCTAAAATCTTCTGTTCTGTCTAAATAATACATGAGAGCTCTTTTAAGAACAAGAGTGTGGACAGCTCTTTCAGCACCTGAACCTGGCTGTGGAAGGAAGACTGGTAATTCCACTGACTGGTTAATGTGAAATGGTGAAACCACTTTGGGTAAAAATCTTGGATTTGTCCTAAGTATTATTTTGTGTTTGTGTATTAGGAAGAAGGGTTCAGCCAAAGTGAATGCTTGAATTTCACTTACTCTTCTTAAGGAAGGAACTGCTACTAGGAAAGCAACCTTCCATGAGAGAAACTAAAGAGCGCAAGAATGAATGCATTCAGAAGGTGGACGCATAAGTCTTGTGCGCACAATGTTAAGATTCCATGCAAGAGCCGGTGGAACAGTAGGTGGAATAACTCTTAAGACCTTCCATAAAAGCTTTTATGACAGGAATTCTAAACAGAGAGGTATGTTGTCTGTTTTGAAGGTAGGCTGATATTGCTGTTAAATTATTTTTAATAGATAAATATGCCAGATTAGCTTTTTCTAAGTAAAGCAAATAACATACAATATCCTGTGCTGCGGCTTTTAAGTGGATCAATGTTTTTAGGTTGGCAGTAATATACAAAACGTTTCCATTTATTTGTGTAACACTGCATGGTTGTAGGTTTACATGCTTGTTTTAAGATGTTCATACATTCTGGTGGAAGCTGTAGATACCCAAATTCAATGACCTCAGAAGCCAAATCGCCAGGTTGAGCATACTGGGAGTGGGATGCCTGATCTGACCCTTGTTGGTCTGGTCTCTTTGGGAGCTTGTTATGTAGTACTACCGATAAGGTTGTGTACCAATGTTGACGTGCACACGTGGGAGCTATGAGTATCATAGGGAGGGAAGTGTGACGGATCTTGTTGATTAGAAATGGAATTAGCGGGAGAGGTGGAAAACCGTAAGCAAATATCATTAACCAAATGATCCATAGAGCATTGCCCTGGATTGAGGGTGTAGGTATCTGGACGCAAAGTTTTGGCATTTTGCGTTTGCTTGTTGCGAAAAGGTCCATTTGGTGTTCCCCACATTTGAAAGTAATGTTGAATTACATGTGTGTGAATCTCCCACTTGTGTATCTGTTGCTGCGCCCTGCCTAAGAGGTGTGCTAGCTGGTTCTGTATCCCTGGGATGTATTCCGCTAGAAGGTGAATGTGATTGTGAATTGCCCATTTCCAAATTGTTTGTGCTAGGAGTGACAATCGGGATGAGTGCGTCCCACCGTTTTTGCAGATAATACATTGTTGTCATGTTGTCTGTCCCTATTAAGACTGTTTTGTGTACAATCTGTGGTTGAAATGCTTTTATGGCTAAGAACACTGCCAGAAATTTCAAGTGGTTTATGTGGTAGTTTTACTGGATTCAGTCCCATTCTCCCTGTAACTTAAAATTGTTGAGATGGCTCCCCAACCTGTAACTGATGCATCTGTGGTGATTATGGTCTGTGGTAAGGTCCTGAAATGGCGACCCTTTTGATAAGTTGGCGAGATTTCACCCTTGCAGAGATTTGTAAGTTTGGCGGTCTGACTACACTAGACCCTGTAATTGACCCTGTGCCTGAGACCATTGTTGCGAGAGACACTGTTGTAGTGGTCACATGTTTAGGCGTGCATGGTGCACTATTGCTATGCATGATGCCATCATTCCTAATAGCTTCATGACAACCTTACTATGTAGGCTTGACTGACTTGTATTTGGGATATGAGATTGTGAAACGCTGGGATTCATTGTGGATGTGGGTAGGCTAACACTGACAGAGACTTCAGAATTGCTCCTAGATATGGTTCAATTTGTGCTGGCTGAAGGTGAGATTTCTGGTAAATGATTACAAACCCTAACTTGTGTAGGGTATCTATTGTGCACTGTGTATGCTGCTGACAGTTTCGAGTGGTGCTGGCTTTTATTAGCCAGTCATCCAGATATGGGAAGACATGTATGTGTTGTCTTCTGAGGTATGCTGCAACTACTGCTAAACATTTTGTGAATACCCTTGGTGCTGTTGTTACTCCAAACGGTAGTACTTTGAATTGATAGGTCTTGCCTGCTATTACAAACCTTAAGTACTTGCGGTGTGCAATGTGGAAGTAAGCGTCCTTTAAATCTAATGCTGTCATGTAGTCTTGTTTTTGTAACAAGGGAATGACGTCGTGTAGAGTGACCATGTGAAAATGTTCCGACATGATATATTGATTTAGAGGTCTGAGATCGGGAATTAGTCTGAGAGTCCCATCTATTTGTGGTATGAGGAAGTATAGAGAATATACCCCGTCCCTTGTTGACTGATGGGAACCATCTCTATTGCACCTTTGAGTAGAAGAGATTCTACCTCTTGTTTCAACAGAGCAATGTGTTCGAGAGAAAGCCGGTGTGATCGGGGTGGAATGTTTGGTGAAGTGGAGATGAGTTCTAGGTAATAACCATTGTGGATAATTGACAGTACCCACTGATCCGTTGTAATGTGTTGCCAGTGAGGATGGAAATACTGCAATCTTCCTCCTGCAGGAGATGTATGCTGTTTGGGAATGCAGGCAAAGTCACTGCTTCGATGAGGGGGAGGCACCTCTTGCAGCAGGGTATTTACCTCTGGATCTGAAAATGTGTGCTCTATAAGAGCCCGTGAAAGATCCACTGAGATAATATTGTTGACCCTATTTTTGCTGAGACGTAGATGCCTCTGAAACCTGTGGTTTAAAACCTCCTCTAAATTGAGGTTTGCGAAATGAACCCTGAAAAGGTGTAAAAAGGGCTCCCATGGTCTTTGCTGGTTTAGAGCCTTTTTAAATTTTTCAATGGTTGTGTCCACTTCCAGTCCAAATAGTAGCTGCTTATTAAAAGGCATGTTAAGGACCACTTGTGGTATTTCAAGCTTAAAGCCCGAGGACCTGAACCAAGCATGTCCTCTAATTGCAATGCTAGTGTTTATCCCTCTAGCTTCTGTATCAGCGACGTCTAATGCTGACCTGATCTGGTTATTGGCAATGGCTTGTCCCTCTTCTGCTACCTGGTGTGCCCTTTTCTGGTGTTCCTTTGGGAGGTATTGCAGGAACTCCTGCATCTCATCCCAATGTGCCCTGTCATATCTAGCTAAAGGAACTTAGGAATTAGCAATACACCAGTGATTTGCAGCCTGAGTTGCCACCCTTTTGCCTGCTGCGTCAAATTTGCGGCTTCTTTACCAGGGGGAGGAGCGTCCCCGGTGGACTGGCTGTTAGCGAGTTTTATGGCTGCACTGACTACAATGGAGTCTGGTAGTAACTGCTGGGAAATGAAAACTGGATCTGTTGTTGCAGGTTTATATTTCTTATCTATTCTAGGTGTTAACACCCTGGCTTTGACTGGCTCTTTAAAAATATAATTTGCATGTTTGAGCATACCAGGCAGCATTGACAAACTTTGGTATTGTTTGTGCATTGAGGAAAGAGTCCTCTTCCAATGGCTCAGAGTGCATCTGCACACTATGATAAGCAGCTGCCCTGGAAATGACCTGAATATATGCTGTGGTATCCTCAGGTGGAGATCGTTTTGTGGGATACAAATCAGGATCATTAGGTGGGATTGGATCAGAGTCATAAATGTCCCATGTATCCATGTTATAAATACTATCACTCATATAGTCCCCAGGTGAAGAAGCTTGAGATTGTGTGGATGAAGTTGGTGAAGAAGAGGAAAGATAAGGTGAATGTGGTGGAGAAAGCTGAATAGTCTTTGGCTTTTCCTTATGCATAAATATTTTCGCCGGTAAAGGGCTAGCATCCAAACTCTTGGAATGCTAATTTCCTCTTTGTCATTGGAGGAGAGGCAATAATCTTTCCAGTCTCTTTCTGGATTTAAATCCTCCTTTGTTTCTGATCCATGACCTGAAGAATGGGTCTAATGTCCGACTCATACCCCTCCTGTTCTGAAGATGAGGCATGTTTTCTGCCTTTTAAAGAATGTTCTGAACGTTTAGTGGCAGTATGCTTCATCCGGGCCGAAAAAGTGGAATCAGCAGTAGGGAAAAATATTTTTGGCTCCGAAGATGGGCTTCGATGTCTCGGCTCTGATGTAGTTGGAAGCCGACTTGGTTCGGAAGTGGAAGCCTCCATTTTTAGACTCTATGCTGTAACAGGCGCGGTAGTCTGCTGTTGGGGGTGAGTTTTGGCCTTCTTTGGCACCGAACCGCGAAGGTTGGTCGACGAGTTGATGTTTTCGGGTGGAACCATGGCTAGCAAGCAGTGGTGTACCCAAGGCCTTGTGTGGTCTAAGTTTGTTGGGTAGGGGGTGGTGTACTCATGTTCTGCGCCGAAGGGAGTGTCTGGCTGTCTTCCTCTGAATCTCAGTCAAAGTCAAACTCTTGAATGGAGACTGCCGTCTGTGCTGGTTCCTCACCAAGGATGTCGGGCGTGGGCACTGTGGATTTAGACGCCATCTCTAACTGCCTCACAGGTTTCTTCTCGGTGGTCTGGAGAAAGGCAGAGGTTACACACCGAACGCTGGTTGGTGTAGGGGAACTTGGCGTGGCACAGAGGACAGAATTGGAATGGAGTCCGATCCATGAGCCTGTGACACAGTAGGCCAGAAAAGGGCACGGGCACCCAAAAGGGCTTTTAATCGATCCAGACGCTACAATCGGATCGATTGTATTGGGAAACCACGTTCGACTATACCGATGGTAAGATAAAGGATAGAGAAGTTCAGATAGTACTGAACCAAAAGTACCGGAGAGAGAGGGAACACGTCCGAACCAGACGGCAGAAATAAAACAAACTAAAAAGTCAATGCCCATGTGCACTATCATCGAAAGGAGTCGTCCCTTGATCCTGTGACTCAAAAAAAGCTTCTTCGAAGAAAAACAACTTGCAACACTAGATGGCGATATATGCACAGCATGTGTTTCTGCAGCTACACATGCCATCGAACATATATATATATATATATATATATATATATATATATATATATATATATATATATGGAAAATGTCACTTACCCAGTGTACATCTGTTTGTGGCATGAGACGCTGCAGATTCACATGCTGTGTGTGACTGGGAGTTCCACTGTTTGGTTTAGGTGGAACAATGATATAACTTTTCGTAAGAATTTGGGATTTGTAAGGAGAACTACTTTATGTTTATGTATTTGTATAAAGGGTTCTTGTATAGTAAATGCCTGTATTTCACTTACTCTTCTAAGAGATGTGATTGCTATTAGGAAGGCTACTTTCCATGTTAAGTATTGCATCTCACAAGAGTGCATTGGTTCAAATGGTGGACCCATGAGTCGGGTTAATACAATATTGAGGTTCCACGAGGGAACTGGTGGTGTTCTCGGGGTATGATTCTCTTTAAACCCTCCATAAATGCTTTGATGACTGGGATTCTAAAGAGTGATGTTTAATGTGTAATCTGCAGATAGGCAGATATTGCTGTGAGATGTATTTTAATGGAAGAAAATGCTAGTTTTGATTTTTGTAAGTGTAATAAATAGCTAACAATGTTTTTAGCGGAAGCATGTAGTGTTTGAATTATATTATTATGGCAGTAATAAACAAATCTTTTCCATTTGTTTGTGTAACAATGTCTTGTAGTAGGTTTTCTAGCTTGTTTAATGACCTCCATACATTTTTGTGTAAGGTCTAAATGTCCAAATTCTAAGACTTCAGGAGCCAGATTGCTAGATTGAGCAATGCTGGATTCGGGTATCTGATCTGTTGTTTGTGTTGAGTTAACAGATCTGGTTTGTTTGGTAGTTTGATATGAGGTACTACTGACATGTCCAGTAGTGTTGTATACCATGGTTGACGGGCCCAGGTTGGTGCTAATAGTATTAGTTTGAGTTTGTTTTGACTCAATTTGTTTACCAGATAAGGAAGGAGTGGGAGAGGGGGAAGTTTTGGCATTTTGCGTTTTCTTTTGTTGCGAATAGGTCTATTTCTGGTGTTCCCCAGCGTAGGAAGTAAGTTTGTAGTATCTGGGGATGAATTTCCCATTCGTGGGTTTGTTGGTGATCTCGACTGAGATTGTGGGCCAACTGGTTTTGAATCCCTGGGATGTATTGTGCTATTAGGCGAATGTGATTGTGAATCGCCCAATGCCAAATCTTTTGTGCTAAAAGACAGTTGTGTTGAGTGTGTCCCCCCTTATTTGTTTAGCTAATACATTGTTGTCATGTTGTCTGTTTTGCCAAGAATGTGTTTGTGGGCTATTAGCGGTTGAAATGCTTTCAATGCTAGAAACACTGCTAGCAGTTCTAAATGATTTATATGCAGTTGCCTTTGTTGAACGTCCCATTGTCCCTGTATACTGTTCTGGTTGAGGTGTGCTCCCCACCCTATCATGGAAGCATCTGTTGTGATCACGTATTGAGGCACTGGGTCTTGGAATGTCCGCCCTTGGTTTAAATTTATAGGATTCCACCATTGAAGCGAGAAGTGTGTTTGGCGGTCTATCAACACTAGATCTTGAAGTTGACCCTGTGCTTGTGTCCATTGAGTTGCTAGGCACTGTTGTAAGGGCCGCATGTGTGGTCTTGCGTTTGGGACAATGGCTATGCATGAAGACATCATGCCTAGGAGTTTCATTACAAACCTCACTTGATAGTGTTGGTTTGGGTACAAATTTAATATTACGTTTTGGAAGGCGTGTACCCTTTGTGGACTTGGAGTGGCAATCCCCTTTTGTGTGTTGATTGTTGCTCCTAAGTATTGTTGTATTTGACACGGTTGTAGATGTGATTTTCGGTAGTTTAGAGAGAACCCTAGCTTGTGTAGAGTTTCTAGAACGTATAGTGTGTGAAGCAGACACTGTTGTTGAGTGCTGGTTTTTATTAACCAGTCGTCTAAGTAAGGGAATACATGCATGTGCTGTCTCCTGATGTGAGCGGCTACTACTGCAAGGCATTTTGTGAATACCATTGGGGCTGTTGTTATCCCGAATGGTAACACTTTGAATTGGTAATGCACGCCTTGGATTACAAACCTTAAGTATTTCCTGTGGGAAGGATGTATGGGTATGTGGAAATAAGCATCCTTGAGATCTAATGTTGACATGTAGTCTTGTTTTTTTAGCAAGGGAATCACGTCTTGAAGTGTCACCATGTGAAAGTGATCTGATTTGATGTAAAGATTCAGTGTTCTGAGGTCTAATATGGGTCTCAGAGTTTTGTCTTTCTTTAGAATTAGGAAATACAGGGAGTAAACGCCTGTTCCTTTTTGATGGTTGGGTACTAGTTCTATTGCTTCTTTTTGTAACAATGCTTGGACTTCTAGTTGTAGCAGGTCTAAGTGTTGTTTGGACATATAGTGTGCTCTTGGAGGCACATTTGGTGGCAAATGTAGGAATTCTGTGCAATAACCATGTTGGATAATGGCTAAGACCCAAGCGTCCGTAGTTATGTGTTCCCAGTTGTGGTAATATTTTGTAAGTCTCCCCCCCACTGGTGTTGTGTGGTGGGGGTTTGTGACATTGAAGTCACTGTTTGGTTTGTTGGGTTTTTGGGCTTTGGAATTTCCCTCTTGCTTTAGGGAACTGTCCACCCCTATATTGTCCTCGAAACCCTCCTCTCTGATACTGGCCCTGATATGTGGGTCTGACTTGTGAGGTGGAAGGCTCTGTGGTTTGGGCACGAAACCCCCCTCAAAAGTGCGGCTTTTTAAAAGTGCCTCTGCTCTGTGGGGAGTAAAGCGTGCCCATGGCTATGGCCGTGTCCGTGTCTTTTTTCAATTTTGCTATTGCCGTATCCACTTCCGGCCCAAACAATTGCTGTTCATTGAAAGGCATATTCAGCACAGCCTGCTGGATTTCTCGCTTGAATCCGGAGGTCCGTAACCATGCCTGTCTACGAATGGTTACTGACGTGTTTACTGTCCTTGCCGCTGTGCCTGCTGAGTCCATAGCCAACCTTATCTGGTTGTTAGAGATAGTTTGGCCCTCCTCAACAACCTGTTGGGCACGTTTCTGGAACTCTTTGGGAAGGTGTTGAATAAGATGTTGCATTTCATCCCATTGTGCCTTGTCGTATATAGCCAGTAGAGCTTGCGAATTGGCAATTCGCCATTGATTAGCTGCCTGTGCTGCCACCCTCTTGCCTGCTGCATCGAATTTCCGACTTTCCTTATGGGGCAGTGGTGCGTATCCTGAGGTTGGGGAGTTTGCCCTTTTCCGGGCTGCTCCCACTACCACAGAATCAGGAGTTAATTGTTGTGTGATATATACAGGGTCTGTGGGGGAGGTTTATATTTCTTCTCCACCCTAGGCGTGATGGCTCTGCCTTTTACTGGGTCCTGAAACACTTGTTTGACGTGTTTTAACATGCCTGGCAGCATTGTCAAGCTTTGGTATTGGCTGTGAGTAGATGACAGGGTGTTGAACAGAAAGTCATCCTCTATGGGATCTGCTTACAATGCTACATTATGGAATGTAGCTGCCCTTGAAACCACCTGCATGTATGCAGTGCTGTCCTCAGGTGGTGACTGCCATGCCGGGTAGCAATCAGGACTATTGTCTGAGACTGGTGCATCATACAGATCCCATGCATCCAGGTCATCCCCGTGTGTGTTGGTGACTGCATCATTGGGGGTGTTGCTACCGGGGACAGATGTGGCGAATGTAATGGCGATTGCTGTGGCGAGAACCGTGGTGGTGTCTTTTCTTTAGCCACTTTTGCTTTTGTCTGCATTTCCGTTTCTTGGAATGCAAGCTTGTGCTTCATTTTTATAGGAGGAAGAGTTCGAATTTTCCCCGTGTCTTTTTGTATATGCAACCTTCTCTGGGTATGGTCTGGCTCTCCCATGCCCAGTTTTTGTTCAAATCTGTGTTCTTGTAATTGGGATGAAAGGCCTTGCTCTTCTGTGTAGGAGCCTGTTTTTGGCTCTGAGGCTGCATGTTTTGGAACCGAAGTTTTTTCGACAGTCTTTTTCGGCTCCGAGGAGACCTTCTTGACTTTTGGGGTGCCGAACTCTCGGTGTCGAGTTTGTTCGGAGCCGGTATCTCGACCGGAGTCGGATGTCTTCGGCTGCTGGGAGGCCTTTTTCGGTGCCGATGTTTGGTCACAGTGTTTTCGGGTTAAGCCATGGCCTGTTGGCGGTGGCGTCCCCTTGGCCTTCATTATTTTGGAGTGAGTTTTTACCGGGGCTGGTTTACTCACAGTTTGATGCGTCTTCGGCTGCTCACTCTTGGATTCGTCCGAGTCCGAATATCGAATGGAGAATCTCTCCTCTTCGACGTCGATGTGTCCGGTCGGTGTCAACGCCTTCTGGAGTCTTCGAGCTCTTTGATCTCGCAGTGTTTTCTTGGATCGAAATGCCCGACAGGCCTCGCAAGTATCCTCTTTGTGTTCGGGAGACAAGCACAGATTACAGACCAAATGTTGGTCTGTATAAGGATACTTTGCGTGGCAGTTGGGGGCAGAAACGGAAGGGGGTCCGGTCCATGAGGTTTGAAGATGGACGCGGTCGGGCCTACCAGGCCTCGTCGAGGAGTGGCAGCCCCGAAGGGCCGCCGGAGCGCTTCTTTCTTCGGTGTCGATGTGCTAGCACTAACCCGGTACCGAGCGCAAACAACACCGTCAAATTTTCCAATAGTTAACTAACTTTCCGAACCGAACTATGGAGCGAAGAGGAACACGTCCGAACCCGATGGCGGAAAGAAAACAATCTAAGATGGAGTCGACGCCCATGCGCAATGGAGCCGAAAGGGAGGAGTCCCTCGGTCTCGTGACTCGAAAAGACTTCTTCGAAGAAAAACAACTTGTAACACTCCGAGCCCAACACTAGATGGCAGGATAATGCACAGCATGTGTATCTGCAGCTACACATGACATCGAACATATATATATATATATATATATATATATATATATATACACACACACACACAGAGTTAGAAATGGGGTCTCTAGTTGGCAATCGGTTTGAACCCTGTCCAAGTAAAGACCCTCACTCCTCACTCTAGTCAGGATAAGGGAGATACCTGCTCAGATAACCCCTGCTCACCCCCTGGGTAGCTTTGCACGAGCAGTCAGGCTTATCTGAGAAGCAATGTGTAAAGCATTTGCACATAACACACAGTAATACAGTAAATACAGTACAAAAGGACACCACGCCAGTTTTAAGAAAACAGCCAATATTTAACTGTGTAAAACAAGACCAAAACGATAAAAAATCCAACATACAGTGCTAAAGATATGAATTTTGTATGTTCCTTGAAGGTGATAGCTCCACCTGGGGCTATCACGGAATCGAGAGCAACAAAACCAACAGTTCAGGCCGGCTACGGCATCGAAGGCCAGCTACGGTGTCGAGAAGACCTGCAAACAGTACCTTTGATTTGTACGGCGACGTGATCCTCGTGGTGAGCTCCAGAGAGCAGCGTTGCTGGCTTCGCGGTGTCAGTTCCGGAGTCTGTGCGGGAGTCTTCCAGCCCTTCAAGTCACACGTGTTGCAGATTGAACTTCGGGCTGATGAAGTCAGGAGTGCTGGCGTGAATGGTGCCTGGGCTTCGGTGCGAATTGGGACTGTGTGACGTGCGGTGCCCATAGGTCACGGTGCAGGCAGCGGCTCGGTGACAGTCATCCAGCGGCATCATTGAGACAAGGGCTGCGGTGTGAAGCGGGGTGGTGCGACGTGCGATGTCCACAGGTCACGGTGAAGGCAGCGTCGTCGATGAAGTGCTGTCGTCAGTGGTGCGGGATGGGACGGTGCTTCATGACCCTCGCAAGCAGTGTCCACAGGCCACAGTGCAGGCAGCGGCGCCAATGTCAGCAGGAGCGGCGTCATCAGGGATGCCCAGGCTGCGGTGTAAGCAGGTGATCTCGAAGGACGGGGCCAACAAGTTGCGATGCGAGCAGCGGCTCAGTGAAGTCGTCCGACGACAGAGTCCGTGAGAACAGGGTTGCGGTGCGAAGCCGGGAAGTGCAGCATCGACAGGTCACGGTGCAGGCCAGTGGCGTCGTTGCGGTGGTTTCTACTCTTGAACAGCACAAAACATGCAGTTCCCAGTGCTGCAGGTCGAGGAAACTGAAGTCTTTGATGTCCCTGAGACTTCCAACAGGAGGCAAGCTCTACTCCAAACCCTTGGAGAATTTTCTCAAGCAGGACACACAGCAAAGTTTAGCCTTTGCACTCTTTTCAGGTAGAAGCAGCAACTGCAGGCCAGTCCAGCAAAGCAACACAGCAGAGACAGTACTCCTTCAGCTCTTCTCCTGGGAAGAGGTTCCTCTTGAATCCAGAAAGATTCTAAAAGTCTGGGGTTTGGGGTCTTCTTCTTATACCCCTTTCTGCCTTTGAAGTTGGCAAACTGCAAAGCAAAGTCTCAAGTGTTTGCAAGATCTTTCCTTGTCCAGGCCAGGCCCCAGACACACACCAGAGGGGCGGAGACTGCATTGTGTGAAGGCAGGCACAGTTCTTTCAGGTGTGAATGACCACTCCTCTCTCTCCTCTAGCTCAGATGGCTCATCAGGGTATGCAGGCTACACCCCAGCCCCCTTTTGTGTCACTGTCTATAGAGATGCAAAACAGCCCAACTGCCAAAATGACCCAGACGGACAATCCACACACAGGCAGAGTCACAGAATGGTTTAAGCAAGAAAATTACTACTTTCTAAAAGTAGCATTTTCAAACAGACCATTTAAAAACCATCTTCGCTAAAAGATGCATTTTTAAAACGCGAGTTCAGAGACCCTAAACTCCACATTTTTATTTGCTCTCAAAGGGAAAATGCGCCCCCATGTTAACCTATGAGAGAGATAGGCCTTGCACAGTGAAAACCGCAATTTGGCAGTATGTCACTGTTAGGACAGAAAAACACACTAGTATATGTCCTACCTTAAACATACACTGCACCCTACCCATGGGGCTACCTAAGGCCTACCTTAGGTGCCTTACATGTAGTAAAAGGGAAGGTTTAGGCCTGGCAAGTGGGTACACTTGGCAAGTCGAAATGGCAGGTTAAAACTGTACACACAGACACTGCAGTGGCAAGTCTGAGCCACGTTTACAGGGCTCCTAATGTAGGTGGCACAACCAGTGCTGCAGCCCCACCAGTAGCATTTGATTTACAGGACCTGGGCACCTCTGGTGCACTTTACTAGGGACTTATTAGTAAATCAAATTTGCCAATCCCGGATAAACCAATCCATAGTACAATTTAAGTGGGGAGCACTTGCGCTTTAGCACTGATTAGCAGTGGTAAAGTGTGTAGAGACAATAACAAACCCGAAAAAATAGGAGGAAGACTGTGAAAGGTTTGGTGGTAACCCTGCAAGAAGTGCCTTTTTTTTCTCTCCCTCTCTCTCTCTACAACTGCTCCACCTGTTGGAGCTGCAGATGATCTGGCTGAGGGCTAACATGATCTTTCTACTATGTTATTACTTTATTATTAATCTGCTATCAGACATGCAATAATTCCTTCTTAAGACTTTAAAACGTATCAGAAAGAAACAAAAATGATTCCTTTACGAGACAAAGGCCCAGACTAAAGCTGTAATTGATGTTCTGCTGTAGTTTATGAAGTCATCTTCATTCTAAAGACAGCAATTCTGCACATCTTTCAGGGGCCCACTGCAGTAGTCAGAAGCACTGTCAGAAGCAGGGGAAAGAAGTGATTGTTTTTGTCTGTAGCTGGCTTCCTTACATCAACAGGAGGTTGCTGACTCATATAGGTCTTCTTTGTTTTCTTTGATGGTACAACTGCTTTTAATGGCATGGCTGTGGGCAGTCAGGGGATGGAGTCATTTTGAGAGTGACTGTTTTCAGAATCTCAACTTATGAAGTGGGTCATGTACATAGAATCAAACTGGGAAACACAGGTACAGGATCTTGCTTTCTGCCTTTGGATATTATCCAGCCAGGCTCAGCAGTGATGTTCATTATATTGAAACTCCATGAATGAGGCCATGGTCTGGCTCCTTATAACCCTGTTTGACACCTTTTGCACCATGCAGGGTAATATGCCAGACAATTCCTAACTGAACTCCAGGTTGCACCTGCTGCACCCAGCCTGATCCGGTCACAAACAGTGCCCTTTCTGCCAGCGCACCCCAGGAGTAGATTGCTGGAGTTGCATCTGTGTAAGTGTGGTTTCAGGAGCGGCATCCTGCGGGTGGCAAAGCAGTCAGAGCCCTGGTGATTCAGTCTTGCGGCCAGACTCATGAGGCTGCATCTCCGCTGAAGATCAGCTACCTTGCCCACTGGGACCCACATAGCCTAAATGGAAAGGTGCACTGGAAGGTAAGACTCCAATGTGAAGGTGCTGGAGGAGGGGGGGTGCAGATGAGGTCCTCTTTAGCACCTCATACTGACTGATAGCTTTGTGGGAGACACAAACGTGGCCCCCTCTCCTGTTTTCCCTCTACTACTATTTCTTTGGTAGTGTGGCCTGCCTGGACTTTAGGGGCCCAAACTTTGAGACTGTCAGCTTTTTAAGGACACAGGGGATCTGGGAAACCTTCTCTCTTGACCACTGCTGATTTCGGCACAGAGAGGCCTTTTGTGACCCGTAACTCCCTGCCGCACTACCAGCTGTTCCAATCTTGCAACTGTTTGGGTCCTAGAGGGATGGGGTCTGCTGCCTGATTGCCTCTAAGTTTCCATCCCTACAAACTACGAAGGCCCAATTAATTTGGTACCTCACAGATCTTTTTTTTTCCTGGTAACAAGGCAGTGCTCTTCCCATGTGATTACTGGTGTGCAGCCGTTTGCCTCGAGAAATGGAGCTCATTGGTTTTACACTGCTCTCACCTGGCCATCTTTACAGACCAGAGTCGGGCAAGGCTGAGGACACATGCGACTGGAACCCATACTTGCCCAACTTCTGTGCTTGCTGTTTTGCCAGTACCGAATCAGTGGCCTCCTCCTTCTCTTTTGCGTGAGCATAGCTCTTGGTCAGTTCAGCGTAGAACTCTGGAGAGCATCATTTATGCGAGTCAAACTTACGCTCAGAGATTTGGGACTAATGTACAAGTTATTTATCTTCGGTAACAAAGATCCGCCCGAAGAGGCAGTCGGAGTGGAGAATCGATGCCCAAACTCAATAGCTCTGGATACCATACTCTCTGTGCCCAGTCCGGAGCCACCAAGATGACTTGGGCCCGGTCATTCCCGATCTTCTTGAGAACTTTGGGCTGAAGTCGTATAGGCTGAAAGGGGTAAAGGAGGCAGGAGTTCCAATCAAGACAAAAAGCGTCTCCGAACGAGGGCCGCCTTGGAAACTGACGTGCAAAACTGCTCACATTATTGTTCTGTGCGGAGTCAACCAGATCTAACCAAGGCTTTCCCCACTGCTGAAAGAGACCCTGCTCCACCTCCAGATGGAGACGCCATTCGTGATCGGCTGTGCATCAACGGCGGAGTTCATCCACTCTGACTCTGAGAGAACCCACCAGATGTTGAACCACGTGGGTAATGCCCTGATGTTACAGCCATGTCCAGAGGCATACTGCCTCCTGACAAAGGGTCAAGGACCCTACTCTGGAATGTTTGTGGCAGTACCACATGGCGGCAGAATTGTCCGTGAACACCTGCACTACCTTCCCTTTGAGAGGGGGAAGAAATGCTTTCAACGCAAGCCTCATGGGGGGGGTTGGGGGGGCTTTGCTTGGCCGTCCTGCAAATGCCTGCCACCTTGTGAGGCTCTGACGGGCAGGAGCCTACACTCGGCATTTACCCTACTGGTGCTGGCAGATGGGCTGAGTGTTAAGCTCCCTGATGGTAGCAATAACGATTAAACTCTGTTCTGTTGCTGAGGATCGCGATGGCCCCTCTGTCTGTGGGTTGGAACTGGACCAGTTTGACTCGGGCTGGCTCTGAAGTGGCCGGTCCTGGGCTATGGACTGTATCCTGGTACTCCTGTCCATCCACCCCAATCGGGTTGGTTACTGGATGGCCTCGCTGATTCCCTGCTGGATGAGTCCAAATAAGACGTTGCTGTTTTGCAGTTGGTTAGGAGTTTGGGTGCAGTGGGTTTACTGGACTGACCTGATTGGGGGGCCAGCGAGGGTGGAGGCATGCACTGTTTGCTGTTGGTGGGATTCTTCTTCCTCTTCTCTCTCTTCCCCCTTCCTTAGCAGCTGTTGCTTTATGTAGAATGGCTGGGTGACAGCATGCGATTGGGTAGCTGTTGGCATGGTGCATACAAGCGCAGAGGCTGTTAGGTGCCTCACTTGGAATGTCAGGGGACTGAATGATCGACGCAAGATGAGATTGCTGTCAATATATGTATGATGCAGGAGACTCACTTGGTTGAGGGAACGAAAGAGGGTGAAGGCTGGCTGGATTGGCGAGTGTCACATGGCGAGGTACTTCGGCTATGCGCGAGAAGTGGAGATTTTGATTCGGAAAGGTCTGCCATGGAACACAGGTAGGGTGTTAGTGGACCCGCAAGGTCGATATGTCATGCTGAGGGACACTTTGTATGATAGGCCGTTCTCCCTGATATCCATCTATGGCCCCAATGTTGATAACCCTGAATTCTTTGAGAAAGTTTGGCGCTTGGTTGGTTTGCTGGGCCCTGGTTCCATCTTATGGGGTGGCGACTTCAATGTGGTTTTGGACCCGGAGGCGGATCAGGAGAGCTGAGACGGACCTCCAAATGTAGCGGCTGTGAGGGCAATGGTGCAAATCATGGCTGAGGGTGCTCTGGTGGACCTGTGGAGGGTCAGACACTGTGGGGATAGGCAAGGCACGTGTGTTAACTGTGCACATAGCAGCTGGTGTAGAATAGATAGATGGGCTGGGCACCAGAAATGTGGAACTCTGGACAAAGTCAATTGAGCATATGCCTCGCACTTTGTCGGATGATTCGTCGGTTTTGCTGGAGCTGCATGTGCCCGGGATCCCAGCGGCACGTTTTCGTCGCAGTTGCCTTGTGGGGCGCGGAGAGATCGTGTCTTCCGGGAGGAAATCTGCACTGCTATCGTGGACTACTTTCAGATCATTCAGGGTTCAGTGTCTTTTGCAGGCACCCTCTGGGAAGCCTTTAAGGTTGTGATCCGCTGAATATGTCTTGCTAAGCAATATGGGGTGTTGAGGGCACTTCGACAGGAGTTGGCGGGACTGGAGGCGCGACTTGCTGCCTTGGAGAGGCATTTGGCTTCGGACTGGTCTGCAGGCCTTTTGGCTGAATTCAGGGAAGTGTTGTCCTGCTATGAGGAGGTGGCGCTTCGCGAAGTGTGCAAAGAGGCGAAAGCGAGGAGCTATGGTGAAGGGGAGTGGGCTGGAAAGACATTAGCGGCCATGCTTCGTAGGCCGTGGACTGGGAATTATATCGTAGAAGGGAATCGGCGGGGACGCTTCAGATGGGTACGGCAAAAGTTCAGCGTGTCATGTCTGACTTTTACTCAGACCTGTATGCTGAGCGGCCAGATAAAAGTGTTTTGGATGCTGTTGATTACTTTGAGGAGATTAGCTTGCTTTGGCTTGAGAACTCCAATAGACAGTATCTTGACGCTCCCTTCTCGGTGGAGGATGTGGTTCAGGCTATACGTAGTTTATCAAATCCTAAGGCCCCGGGACTGGATGGCTTGACACATGCATATGATTGTTGTAAAGCTGTAACTTAAAACAAGCATTTGAAACCCAATGCATCTGCTGTAGGCTTCCAGCCTTTTAGCTTGGCAAATGCTTGTTTTGCCATGTTTTTTTAGAAACTGTTTTCATATGGGATCTGTGGTTCCCCACCAAAATAAAGAATAAACAAAGGCTAGAAGCAAAAATATTTTCTGGTCTCAAAACCACTCATTGTCTTAGTAGTTCCTGACACCGAAGGAACAATAATGAGTGTGGGTGCCCTCCTTGTGAAAGAGCAGAATGCGGTCACCCAACTTAAAGTTAGCCAATCACTGTAATAGGTTGGTACGCTGCCCATTGCGTTAGTGGGTGCAGAAATACATGAATGACCAAAAAAAAACACAATTGAAGAAGATGGCTGGTTAAGAGGTCATTTATGCAACTATATCAAATATTTAGATTAAGAGGACTTGGTTAACCATAGAACCTTATTATATAAAATAAAAAATAAAAAATAAAAAAGAGAGAGTGACAGGTTTCACACCGAGTTTGCAGTGTACTCTAGAAAACATAACAAATGCGGAAGCTAATACCGAAACTATCAGTTATGAATTTTAAGACAATAGTTTTATTTTCTGGACGCCACACGAAAGGTGCTGGAGGAAACATTGCTCCCATGTGGCCCCATGCCATATGTGATACATTCAGCCAGTCCTGATGTTTTATCTGTAATCAGTCCATTGTCTAGAAAAATAAAACCTAGCCTACCTATGCACGTCAGATAGGCTCTGCAGTCACCTGGAAGACGTGAGAGGAGAAAATCTTCAGAGAGGACAATGTGACGCTATGCAGACAGTGAAAAGCACGACGGTGCAACTGCACCCGTCGCACGGCCGCAACACCGCCGGCTCCATTTGGAGCTGGCTCCTATGTTGTGGCCCAGCGGTATCTCCTAATGACCGTGGCGGGGGTGCGGCCGCACGGCGGTCAGATCTTGGCGGGCGGCTATTGCCGCCCGCCAAGGTCATAATGAGGGCCTAAATGTTGAGGCCATGCACATGGATCTAAATTACAGAGGGCCAACTTTAGGCATTTACAATATCTTGTATCATAACTCAACAGTGTGCCCAGAAGGAACATAGACAAACACCTCCCCCATTTCCAAAAGGCCACAGTTTGAATTATTATTTACGTGGTTTGCAGAAACACGAGGTAATCCGCAAGACTTTCTGGAACGGAATGATTCAGATAAAACTGTAGCATGAAGTAGTGCCACTATTAATTATGCAAAGTCAACGCATGACACAATGTAGCCACACCGTATTTCAGTTGCATCACGCTTACAGTAAAAATCCTATTTTTTGGGTAAATTATATTTGTAGAGAGAACGCATGTAAGCAATCACTGATCAACCTTCAAGCAAAAGACAGTGAAATTTCATACATGCGCAGGCTAATCTGCTTTTCTCATTAAGGTGTATTAAGAATATTCTGCATAAAAGGAACGATAGTCTTAAGCGCTCGTATTGTTTAAACTTTAAAAACTGGTCTAAACAGAAAGACAATTCAAACTAAGCATGCCTAAAATGTTTTCAATTCCGTGTTGCACGTTCGCAAGAGTCACACTGTCCTTGAAATGGAATCCCACGGCACCTAAGGAAAATTATCCTATGCTGAGTAATTACGCACTCTGCATTTTAACGATTTATGAATTCAAAAAAAGCGAACTTTGGCAAAAAAAAAAGAAGAAAAAAAAAAAAATCACAATTCTTCACAGTAACACAGGCGCAGTGAAAATACACAACCACAACAGCGACTGTCGAAATGTTTAAGAACTTGTAATTATCCATACTTGGCAGAAATAAATTTTGTTTTCAACACAAAAGTTTGTTTTGAGAGAAACTGGAAATGCATACAGTAAAGAAAACACCCAGACAAATATTAAAAAATGAATCCTTACCTTTAAAGTCCACTTCTCCGTTCCCATCTGTATCGAATATGTCTATTACTCGTTGTACTAAAGGGTTCTGTTGTAATTCTGGCAATGACATAAACTCTTCGACGCTCAAAGAACCAGAATTGTCCAAGTCAAGTTTCTTAAATCTCTTTCCTAGTCGTTTAATTTCATCCGCATCAACTAAAAACATGAACATAAGTAGCGACATTAGTTAACAGATTTGTCGATTTGATATAAATTAAAGACTTTCTGTCCTTTGTTAATAAGGCTCCAGTGTGTCGATTTGCTAAATCACAATTAATGGATTTCACGCTATAGATGAAAATTACCTGTCTTTTTGCGTGCACCAGCCATAATACAAACTGTGATTTAGAGGGGCTTTGCTGACTAGGACTTTTAAATGTAAGGGATTAACTGAGATTAGCTGATTGTCATGTTCACGTGACATTCACTACCTAATCATTCCTGGCTACCTCGCAAAGACAGCTGATTAAATGCAAACAAATAAACTAGTACCAAAGCACAACAACAGGAGTAGAACTCCACAATATTTTTCTGTGTTAAGGAGGCAAAGGGCTCAAATACGACATGCCAATGCAAGCAATATACTCCAGTAAATGCACAGGGTAATTACCTAACAGAACTACTAATCTTAAATTAAATTTTCCCCAATTTTGCTCAGTTTATACAACAGTAAAAAAAATATTTTTAAGTAGAAACTGTGATTACATGACGCTGCAACGTTAAGTAAAAAGGGTATTCAAAATATTTTAATGAAACAGTTTACGTAGACTTAACTGTAGAACAAGTTATGTACATTCTGTAAAGTTCTTTCTGATGCATCTAACCAGATATTCTTCACCTTTAGACTATTTCCAGGTGTAAGACCGGATCCTGAGAATTATACAGAAATGCTCCTGTGCACTGGCAGGTGATACCGTGTGACTCTGCAGTGAGTCCATAACACCTGGAAGTGGCGGAGTGGAGCTGCACACAGGCACCACCCTGCGACCTGAGGTCAGTTTCGTCTCCTTCTGCTCCCTGAGATGAGGAGCAAGGAATAAAATACCTGAGCCAGTGTGCTGATTTCTTACTCAGGACCTTTATAACTCCACAAAATGGGAATGTAGTAGGACATGCATGAATATGGAGTTAGACTGAGTATCCATCAGGGAAAGCATTTCCAAAAGTAACTATTTCTTCCGATGAATACTTCTTATTTCTATTCCTCACCCTTAGTATAGATACCATAGCAGTACCTCCCCAAGGTAGGGGGTCTAGGCAATTAACTCAGACCAAAAAGCCCTGCAGTACTGAGCAGGCAAAGTGGCCTTCCCATCCGAACAGTGTGTCAAGGTTGTGGTGGTTTGTGAACTTATGTACTGACTCCCACGTCGCAGCTTGTCAGATATCTAGAAAAGGTACCCTCCTAGCAAAGCCATAGTTGTCTTCGCCCTGGTAGAGTGATGCCACAGGTCTTTAGAAGTTGCTTCTTGTCCAGCGAGTAGCAGATTTTAATATAGCTGGCTATCCAACTAAGCGGGGTCCTCTTCTGCACCGGTTTTCCATTCTTTATCCCCAAGAAATTTGTAAAGAGATGATCATCCAGGTAATGGTCTATTGCGCAGGTGATGTATACGTTCCAAGCCCTTTTAAAAGAGACAATGGAGTCTTCATTGAGGGTTGATGCGGCACAAAAAGGCAGGCAGAGTAATTGATTTGCCAAATTGCAAAGGAGTCGCAATCGTAGGCAGGAAGGTCGTTGTGGTCCACAGTGCCAGTTTGACCAGAAAAGTGGTGGTATAGAGCGGCAGGACCAAAACTGTCTACAGACAGACAGACAGACAGACACACACACACAGCTTGCTGACATAATGATAATGAAGACTCTTATTTTAACAGCATTAACCCTTTCACTGCTAGGCCTCCTCCCCCCCCCCTCCCCCCCCCCCCACCCCACACAGTGCTGAAGACCTTTTTAGGCTATTTGAGGTACTTCGTGCTTATACCCACATAGCTTTTTGCCCACAAAATCGATCCATGCCAAATTTGCGTCCATTTTTTCACAAATCCTGGAGATTCTAAAGATGCCCAGGGTTTGTGGATTCCCCTGGATGGGATAGAGAAATTAGCCAAAATATAGCTTACTTTTGGGATTCTTGGAAAAAATGGGGGGGAAAGTGCTGCAGAAGAAAGCATTTGTTTTATCCTTGCAAATGTCATCAAAAAAGCGTTTGCGGTGCTAAAATCACCATATTCCCAACTTTCAGGAACAGGCAGACTTGAATAAGAAAACCAAGTTTTTCAACACAGTTTTGCCATTTATTGGGAGACTGCCCATTTTCCCTATTTTTTGTGCTTTCAACCTCCATCCAGTTAGTGGTAGAAATGGGTGTGAAACCAAAGGTGGATCTAGGAAAGCTATACAGATTTACGAAAAGTAGACAAAATTCTGAATTAAGCAAGAGGTCATTTGTGTAGATTCCTCAAGATTTTCCTATAGAAAGTAACAGTTTAAATAAAAAATAAAAAAATGAAACTGAGTTGGAATAAAACAGACATTTGTGTCCAAGTTTTCATCTGTAACTTCTAACTATGGCAGATTTTCTAAAGCAATACATACACTGTTACGTCCGCTGGCTGATTCTGGTTGCAGGTTATATAGGGCTTATAGGTTCACCAAGAACCCTAGGTATCCAGAGCCAATAACTGAGCTGTGCCATGCAATGGTTTTTCATTGTGTACCGGGTATACAGAAATTAATTTGGTAAAATATAAAGAGTGAAAAGTGGGTATCAAGGAAACCTATGTATTTCCGAAATGGGCACAATATACGGTGTTTAGAAGCAGTGGTTATGTGCAAATCTCTGAATTTGTGGGTACCCATACTAGCATGTGTAATAGAGGGCATTTTTCAAAAGGACTTCTTTCTTGCACAATGTCTTACATTTGGAAAGCCCAAATGCAGAGAAAGACATTTGGTAATATCACTTGTTCTACTATTCTGAGTTCCCCTAAGTCTCCCGCTAAAAATGGAACCCCACTTGAGTGGGTAAGCCTAGTTAGTGCCTGCAACAGGAAGCGGCCCAAAATGCAACACGGACATCACACAGAAATACTGGTTATGCCCACAAATTGAGGGGGGACCAAATGCCCTTGCCCAAGGGGCCACTCCCCCCTCCTTGGTGTCTAGTGGGTGAATCTCTGTTCAGGGATCGCCCTCCTGTGGCAATCCCCAAGCAGGGATCTAGTAGGAAAGGATACCGTTGGAAAGGGGGAGGTTGGCTCATTTACGGTGATCCCTCTCCTGTTTGCCTTGGTGCTGGGGGAGAGAGCTGAGATACTCTGCGTAAGTGCTCTGGGGACTAAGTGAAATGAGCTGATTGGCTTATTTCTCTTTCGTTTTAACTGAAATTACATCAATGCACTGTGCGCTTCTGGTCATTTCAGTGAAAACTAAAAGTAGCCCCAGGAGCTGGGAAAGCTCTTTCCCAGCTCCAGAAGCTGTTTTTGGAAAAAGCTGTTGCAGCAGAGGAATTTGATGGTCGTGTGTAGAGGACGTGACTGTTTCGTCCTCAGCACACAACCACCGTGGCTGAAGACATAACCGTTATTTTCTCAGCGCAGAAGAGGTTAAAATAACAGCCATGCAAAGGCTCGGAGGACATGCACATGGAAAACAACAAGTCCAACTTCCAATCCCTTTGGGCCATAACAATTAGTTTGGGGAAAACATACAAATCAAAAATTTTCTAAAACACATCACAACAGGTGACTTAATCTAAGACAGTTGGTCAGGTGAACACAGAAAGGCCATAAGGGTTGAAATCCTTCACTTTGTCAACCGCAAGGTTCTGCTGAGCAAAAGAAAGAACAAATAAAAGAACATCAAAGTCTATCTTGAAGGGGGTTGCTGTTTCAGGCACCACACCAGGCAACAAATTTGCCCCAGCAGCCAGCATGGAACAACTTTGAGAAAGGGGTATCTGGCAGCAAAAGTAACATATGACACCTTCTTCCACAAAAAAAAAAAAAAACACTTAGCTGCAGCTGCTCAGTCCCCAAGCATAGAGGTGTAGATTGTGGAGACTGATGCAGGACCCTGCTAGTGGTTTAGACAGGAGATCCTCCTGAAGTGGAAGATTGATCGGACGACAAATGCCCCAGGCTAAGGAGTTTTGGGTAGCACACTGTCTGGTCCCAGCCTAGACTGTCTTGATATGCCTTAGAAGTTGAGGTAGCAATAGAAAGTGTCTCTCTCCATTCCAGCCAGAATGCATCTCCTAATGAACAACTTTTGAGGAAACTCCAGTGAGCACTTCGTTGATGCTGCGTTTTCTCAGCAGTGGTGGTCTATCAAAGGTGTACTCCAATGATTAAAGATGCCATGGGCCACCTCAGGGTGAAGACGCCACTTGTGATCTGCAAGACATTGTCTGCTCAGTTCATTCTCTCTGGCATTCATTGACTGCACCAGGTGATTGGGGACCAGTAAGATGTTTTTCAGGTCCAGTCACCTCCAGAGGTGCTGCACCCCCGGTACAACACCCAAGAACCTGCCCTGGCCTGCTTGTTGCAGTACCAAATGGCAGTTGCGTTGTCTGTGAGGACCTGCCCAAGCGTCCCTTTGAGGGATGGCAGGAAGTATTTCAGGGCCAAAAGCCTGAAGCTCTAAAAGAATTGATATTAAACTAGCTCAATGCAAGAGACCTGGGGCCGCCACTCTCCACCTCTCTCAGATGCCTCTACTCCCCATGCCCAAACCGTGATAAATCAGTCATCACCATGAGCTCTGTGTGGGGAAGAGAGCGCAGCCTGGAGCAGGTTGGGTTGGCCAGGCTAACCACAGCGGCAAACCCTGGCCCATCTCCTTCAGGATCTGAATGGAGTCTACAAGACAGCCCAGACACTGCACCCCCTGGGATCAGAGGTTCCACCGCAGGGCCTGTATGTGCCACCTGGCATTTGGTATGAGAAGGACGCATGAGGCCGGGGGATCATGAAGCCTCATCCTCATCAGACCCAGGACCTATCAGGACCATATCCTGAATGTCACAGGACTGCTGCAGCAGCCTAAAGGATCTGAATGCCACTGTGTCAAGAACTGCCCCAGAGAATGCAAGTCTTTATCTGGGCACAGGGGGGACTTTGGCTTAATGGTGATAAAACCCAATGATATCAGGAGTGCAGTTGTCATCCAGAGGTCATCGCGATAGTCTATGGCGAGCCTATCTTTAGACACCAGACATAGCAGTACGTGTATTGTTAAACCCTTACGATGGGCAGCAATCCCTGCAAGCACTTTCACAAACACTTGAGAGGCTGAAGGGAGGGTAAACTGAAAGTGGTCTAGAGCCACAATGAACCACAGGCAACAATGGTCTGGCTGCATGACGGTTATATGCAAACGTGTGTCCTGCTGGTCTAGAAACGCCATTCCATATCATGGGTCTCCAGTGCACAGGATCGAAGTCAAAGCGAGAATTTAGAACTTGTCTTTTCCCAGAAAGGCATTTAGTGGGCGCAAAGTTCAAAACAGACCCAAGGCCTCACCCAGTCTTTGGAATGAGAAAGTAATGAGGAAGTAACCAAGTAATATCCTCACTCTCTCTCAGATTCTGGCACCCGTTTGATGGCACCTTTGGACAGCAAAAGGTTGGCTTCTTGCATCAGAACTGTGGGAAGGTCCTCCAAAAGTCACTTTGCTATGGGATAAGCGTGGGGTTGGGAAGAAAACAAAGGCAGGCAATAGTCCCTTTGAACAATTTGTAAAACACATCTGTGTGACATGATGGGTCTCAAGCTGGGGAAGAAATGCCATACTCTGACTCCAATCATCCAGATAGGTGCCTGATAGAGCAAACTAAAGCAACCTGGTAGTCACAGCAGCAAGGGAGGAAGATCTGGAGAATTACTGGATGAAACTGTTTCTGCTGATGTCACATTTGAAAATCAGAAAGGACTGGTTGCTGCAGAACAGGTTGGAAGGGTTGGCCCCGTCTGAAAGCAAGCCCCATGTAATGGTCTCAAAATTTCCTGTCTTAGCAGGGAAATTACTTAGCTGGTGTCAATAGTCCCATGATCATGCTATCACATGACTATCCTTGAATTGTTCTAGCACTGAATCTGCCTTTTTTCCTAACAGCCTAGAGCAGTCACACAGCATATCCATTAAGGGCACTTGTATATCTCCTGAAAATCTGGTTGGCTCCTCTAGGCAGACCTCCTGAGCACAACAATGGTGCCAGTAATCCACCAATGCAGTCTGTAGTGTCCAGATCAGCAAATAGGACCTCACTGCATCCTGACCATCTTGTATAGTTGGGCGTGTGACACACACAGGTCCTCTGGGATAGTTGGCAAGATTTTGCAGGCCATGTTTCATAGTGTTGAGCGGTGCCTCCTCAGAAGGCGAAGATCATTAATAGATTTGAGTGCTAGAATGGCGGAACAAAATATTGTCTTTCTGAAATTCATTTGAATGACTTATCCAGTGGGTTGGTAAAAAAGCAATTAAGATGAACCTAACTTGTCAACACTTGAACAATAAGGCTTTCTAGAGTAGGGTGCTTACTTACTATGTTCTACTGCTTTGTCACCTAGCCACAAGTCGACTCACTGGGGGTGGGGGGGGCAGGGGGTGGAGGGGGGCACAAGACTGGCTTAGACCATGCATCCAGAAGAATCTTGGTCAAATTATATGAATTCATCCCTACATCCCAGAGTATCTGTAATTCAGGTGGTTAAGCTGCCCTTTGAACTACCACTGTATACTAGTTTACGTTGGTATCCAACGTGCCTAATTTAGCTCAATTTCACTGGTACACTGTAAAATGTCACACAAGAAATGTTCAGTATAAAGAGGAGAGAACAATATGTCCCCCTTTCTCATGATCCTGTGTATTGAGGGATATAAAGTGCTTCTTGCTGTAGGGTCAGAAACAGAACCAGTCAGTACATCATCTGACTTTTCACCATAAAAAGTACACTTAATAAATATATAATTTCATGATTCAAGTTTACAGACAAATTAAAAATATGAATTTTTATCTAATACAGTTAGAAAAAACAAGAAACTAAAAAAAAAAAAAAAAAAAACAACATTAAAAAAACATTTTTCAAAACAAGCCCTAATGAAACACGTTAAAATTGAATACATTTTCCTACCTACCAAAGAATTACGTATGAAAGTTATGGCTTCTAAATTCTTCACAGTGAAATATCAGGAGCAGAAACTGTAGGCGAACCGACAAAAAAGTTACTAACCTTCAGTAACACATTATCTGGTAGAGACAGGATCTAGCTGCAGATTCCTTACTTTAGAATCCTACCCAGGAGCGAGCCTGGATCCAGAAACTTTTAACCATAGCACGTCAGTGCGTCGGAAGAGGACATTGTGAGACTCCGTATCAATGTCATCCACCGGATGTGACTTTAGCAGAGTCCATATAACCCCTTGCAGATGTCAGTTTATTCTGTGACTATTTTCTGCATTCAAAACGTGGAACCACATTTAAAAACTGCCTATTGAAACAGTGTGCTAGCACAAAGGACACCCCTGTCTCAAATAATCACCAAATTCTTAAATCAAAGTGTTGATTTCCGTAACAAACTCTGAGACCAAACAGGACTCAGTTCGCAGAGTGGGGACGATGGTAGGGTCGTTAAGGAATCGGACGCTAAACCATGTCCCTACCAGATAATGCATTACCGAAGGTAAGTAACTTGCTCATCTGCTAGAGCCATTTAGCCGCAGATTCGTTACTTTATGACCAAAGTCGTAGTAACCCAGAGGAGGTAATGCGAACTGAGTCCTGCCAAAAAAAGTCTCCAAGTACCATAAAACCAGTCTAGAACAAGAGAAAAAGGGCAGACTATCATAATAATTAAGATGCAAAATAATATACTCTACAATAACAAAACCTGTGGAAGGAACCACAGGCAACTAAAACCATAAGACATGAAAAACATGGTAATACGCTCATCCATGTTAGTATGTTAAATGGTGTCAGAAGTAACCAAACAACATTGAAAGTCTCTAACCAGAAGAAAACAGGTCTAGTACAAGAGAAATAGACCATGTATTCATAAGAATTTCTATTAGGAAAGGCATCTTTGTTAGTAAAAGAACTATGTAAAGGACCACAGTAATAAGTTAGAAAAACACTAAGAGCAGAGAGAGCATCCCCTATGATCAATACCAATAAAAATATGCTCTTAGAACAAAACCGGTCTAGAATAATTCAAAAAGACTGGGCATTCATAAGAATGGGGGTGAATCCTAACATATTTCACTATGTAAAACTAGTGGGAGGAATCACGGATAAGGAGTCAAACATTCAAAAACATGGAAAAATGAAAATCAATGTTAATATGATCCATCAGTGCTAGAGGTGAACGAACAAATTGAATATTAAGCTACTTGCTCCCTTAATGGGATGCAAACCAGTGCACGAACACCCCATCAATACTGTGGTAAGGACCACAGCAAAGAGATCATAAAAAAAGAAACATGGGTAAGAAACACTACCAATAATCGTAGGAGAGTAGCGCTAAATGAGCTATGACAATAAATCTATTTGTTCTTATATGTAGTCCGAAAGTGCATGTTCTACCCTGTTGGAACACAGAGCAACATAACATGCCATTGAGCAATACCCCTTTACATGTAAAGGTATATTCTAACCAGATCTACACTATAAGACACATAGAATTCTCATCTCTTGCACAGAAAACATACAATTGCCCACTTTAAAAATAGATTTAAGGCAGATATAGCAACCACTTGGCATATACATATACTTTTCACCAGGAAATGTCGGTAGAGATGATCAAAACAACTTCAAGATATTCTCAATATACATAATTACTGACAGAGGAGTCTAAGAAATGCCAACATAGTAACCAACAATATATTTATTTATTTATTTATTAAGGGCTGAACAAAACATCAAGTATGAAAAAGTGGCCTTGGTGTTGTGGCGGAAACCAAGGCAAGTGCAGAGCAACTCCTAAAGAATCAAAAATAGTAATTATTCTATACAAAAGAGAACTTGTAACACTCCGAGCCCAACACCAGACGGCGGACTGTGCACAGCATGTGTATCTGCAGCTACACATGCCATCGAACATATATTACTGACAAAGCCTCAAAGCCCTGCTGAAGCACAGCTCTTCTGTGGAATACGTAAAGACAAATAACACCTCACTAGTCAGTAAGGAGCTTTGAACTAGGCCAAATGGTAGAGAGGAACCAGGCTAATTTGCTGTGCCACCCCCTACTGTCACGAAAATGCCTTAAAGCCAAGTCAGACTGTGCACCAAAGAAATGGGCACCATCAAACGTCCTTCAATCAATGTGGCTTGGACTGGCTCTGAAATCCCTGAGGTATGTAGCCAGGCACGGCCGCGTATCACAACTGAGGAAGAAACTGCTTGACCCACAGATTCAGTAGTATCCATACCACAGCAAATGACTAGTTTAGCTGCTTGTTGGCCATCTTGAATCATAGGAGTGAGAGTGCTCCCGATTTCTTCCGGAAGCATAGGCAAAATAGTCGCCAACGAGTCCCATGACGAATGAGAGAAACGTCCAAGAACACAAGTTGTATTCACACAGCGCAGTGCAGAACTTGTGGAGGAAAAAATATGCCCGCCACAGATGTCTAGACTACTGGACTCTATCAGATGGGACTTGTAGGAGAGACTCAATATCATGGAAGGCTAAAGCAGCCTGTGCCACCAAACTTCGATGAGTAGACAAGCCGGATCACCAGAAGCAGGCCGTTGTCTGAGGGATATAGCCCGGTCAACAGGGACCCCGGTATCAGGCTTAGCCCTGGGCCCTAACAAATCATCATGTATGTCTTTGTTTACGGAAGCACTGGTTCAACCTCCATTTGGCCTTGATGGAGGGCATCAATTAGGGGATCTGAAGTTAATTCCACTGAAGTAAGTGTTAGATCCAACACTACCACAACCCTTTTCAGCATGTCTGCAAAAGAGGAGCTTGCCTCCATAGCAAGTCCAGGTGGGGCAAGTAGGCCTGAGGCTGGAGAAGAATCCAAGCCACGAGCCACAGCTAGGTCAGTTAGCCAGCTGTCCTCTCTAGTTTCCAACTCCTCTACCACCTCTCCACCATCTCCCTCAGCAAAATAAACAGGAGGGAACTCGTGGAGGAAGATCAGGGATAACAGGCATGATTGTCACTCTTCCAGACTGCGATCAGCGTAAAGAAGGCTATTCTTCGACGATGATTCCAACTTCAGGAGGAAGGTGGGGGGGGATTCGACTTCGATCGGCACCGCAAGTGGCGTCACCGGAGTTGGCTGATCGGATATCAGCATCGAAGGTAGAATCCCCAAAGGGCTGTACACCGGCGCTGTAAAGGCTTCATCAACTGACGCTCAAGGCCTAACTGATGCCAAGGGCAAACCCGCCATGTGGACACAGTCAAGGAACTCTGCACCTCCTTGGGACCTACAGGCACTCCAGAGGAAGGTGATTCACCAAAGAAAGCGTGAAGCAAAGTTTACTATTCACGCATCTGGTCAAGAGACGCCCCTCCCTTGGAAAGGGAGGGAGACGTGGGGTAAACTCTGAACTAGACTCCTCAACTGAGGAATGGTGGGAGGTCGTATGTGGTCAAGTCAGCAACTTTCATGACTTGGACCACTTGCGTCAAGACTTACCTCTTGACATCGATGGCGATTGGTATCACGAGAACAGCTCCTTGAACAGGCCCATGAACGAATGTCAGTAGGAGACCTTGGTCGAAAGGAAAAACAGGACGGCTCCGACATCCGTGCTGCCAGAAAGCTTCATACGACACTCCAGAAGAGCCCGGGGTCGAAGTTGACGACACAAGTCACACTCTTGGGGGTTATGAGGCTCGCCAAGGCACCACATACAAATCGAGTGGGGTTCCGTAGCCGACATTTGTTGTCCACAGGACCCACAGGGTTTAAAACCCAAAGACATGGAAAAAGCACACTGTTCCAAATGACGAAAACGTCCCAGTAGGCTGCAAACGGCCTAACTGTTACCTGATCTGCATTGCAAGGACAGAAAAGAAGGAACTGACTTTGGCGTGTCAGCAAGGGGGTTACATAGACTCCGCTGAGGTCACATCGGGTGGATGAATTTGATATGGAGTCGTGTGACGCCTTTTTCCGACACGCAGATGTGCTCTTGGGGGGCAGGATTCTAAAGTAAGGAATATGTGGCTAGATGTTTATAAGATATATTGTATGCAGAATAACAAAGTGTATGGTGTTTTGAGCAGAAAGTTTGCAACACAGGCATTTTGAAGTTTGGAAAACCAGTTGCCCTGTTGTGCCAAAGCATCAAGAAAGTGCACAGTGGCTAAACAATGATGAGTAAGATAAAAAAACTGCAGGAGTGAGCAAATCCAAGTTCCTAAAGTAGCATATAAGAGACTATAATGTACAATCGTCTTCAGACTGTCTCCGATTTTTTACTGTTATGCCTAAAATAAAAAGATTACAAAGATTAGCTTTTGAGCTGGCAGAAACAAAGTCTGGGATACTAAAGTATTCTGGGGCTGCTAAGCCGATAGAAATATGGTTCACATAATGAAAACACAGGATCCTATCCATATTTTCCAGTGCAATACAACCCTTCAGAATGAACCTTGAAAAAGGAGTCTTGGTTGAATAACAATTCGGATTCAGAACCAAAAATACAACCACTGGTTGAACTTTCGTTTTTTCATAGTGCGATTTAGGCCTAGATCGGGCCGATGTGGGTTTGGATCCAGAATGCGACATCAGGATCCTATCATCGATTAGTGCTATTGTCAGTGATCTCTGCAGTACAGAAGGTCAAGACGTGGTCCTTGATGTTGGTGAAAAAGTCAGCGTAGAGTTGGCATGGGCCAAGTAGTGGGTCCAGTAGGGGAGCAGACAGGTTTGCTGAGGCGGACAAGCTGGGGGAATTCAGTGGGGCACAAAGGCACGCCACAGAGCTAGAAACTCAAAGATCTACTTTGTGGCCATTTTGAAGGCAGTTATTTGCTGCAAGGTCGACAAGGTGCCTGGAAATTCAGGGAGCAGAGGAACCAACAGTGGGATCAGTTCAGACTCAAAAAACATCGGGGAAGTATTATCTTTATCATAATGCCCTTGTGCCTTCTCTGTAGATTTCGAGCGGATGGACGTGGTCAAGTCCCACTTCACTTTCTTGCATTTAGACTTCAGAAGCGGATTTATTGTGGAAGCAGCCTCAAAACCAAAACAGCAACTTGGTTTGTAGCCTATGATTCGACCGTAATGAAATGAAAATGTCACTTACCCAGTGTACATCTGTTCGTGGCATCAGTCGCTGAGATTCACATGGTCTGCATAGCTCGCCATCTGGTGTTGGGTCGGAGTGTTACAAGTTGTTTTTCTTCGAAGAAGTGTTTTCGAGTCACTGGACCGAGTGACTCCTCCTTCTGTGCTCATTGCGCATGGGCGTCGACTCCATCTTCGATTGTTTTCCCCGCAGAGGGTGAGGTAGGAGTTGTACTATAGTAATAGTGCCCGCGCAATGAAATGTGTAAGTATGTACCTATTAAAGGTTTAAATAATATATATACAAATGTACAAAATTGAAGGTAACTTCTGAACTGCTACAGGCTTCCGGGGAGGTGGGTGGGCCCATGTGAATCTCAGCGACTGATGCCACGAACAGATGTACACTGGGTAAGTGACATTTTCAGTTCGATGGCATCTGTCGCTGTAGATACACATGGTCTGCATAGACTAGTAAGCAGTTATTTCCCCATAAGCGGTGGTTTAGCCTGTAGGAGTAGAAGTTGTCTGAAATAGAGTTCTTAATACAGCTTGACCTACTGCAGCTTGTTGTGCGGATAGCACATCTATACAGTAGTGTTTGGTGAATGTGTGAGGCGTAGACCATGTGGCTGCCTTACATATTTCATGCATTGGGATGTTTCCTAAAAAGGCCATTGAAGCACCTTTTTTCCTTGTTGAATGTCCCCTGGGAGTAATGGGCAGTTGTCTTTTTGCTTTAAGGTAGCAGATTTGGATGCATTTAACAATCCATCTGGCTATACCTTGTTTTGATATTGGGTTACCTGCATGAGGTTTTTGGAGTGCAATAAATAGCTGTTTAGTCTTTCTGATGTTCTTCGTTCTGTCAATGTAGTACATTAATGCTCTTTTGACATCTAATGTATGTAGTGCTCTTTCAGCCACAGAATCTGGCTGTGGGAAAAAAACTGGTAGTTCTACCGTTTGATTTAGATGGAACGGTGAAATAACTTTTGGTAAAAATTTTGGATTAGGTCGTAGGACGACCTTATTTTTATGTATTTGTATAAAAGGTTCCTGTGTTGTGAACGCTTGAATTTCACTTACTCTTCTCAGAGATGTAATGGCGATGAGAAAGGCAACTTTCCAGGTTAGGAATTGTATTCCGCAAGAGTGCATGGGTTCGAAAGGTGGGCCCATGAGTCTTGTTAGGACCACGTTTAGGTTCCATGAAGGAACAGGTGGTGTTCTTGGTGGTATAATTCTTTTAAGACCTTCTATGAATGCTTTGATGACTGGTATCCTATACAAGGAAGTTGAATAGGTAGTCTGCAGGTATGCAGATATTGCTGCAAGGTGTATTTTAATAGAAGAGAAGGCTAGCTTTGCTTTTTGTAAATGGAGCAAGTAATTTACTATATGTTTTGGAGTTGCGTCTAGTGGTTGTATCTGATTATGATGGCAGTAACAAACAAATCTTTTCCACTTACTTGCGTAGCAGTGTCCAGTGGATGGCCTTCTGGCCTGCTTTAAGACTTCCATACACTCTTGGTTAAGTTGTAAGTGTCCGAATTCTATGATTTCAGGAGCCAGATTGCTAGATTCAGCGATGCTGGATCTGGGTGTCTGATCTGTTGGTTGTGTTGCGTTAACAGATCTGGTTTGTTGTGCAGTTTGATGTGGGGTACTACAGATAGATCTAGCAGTGTTGTGTACCAGGGTTGTCTTGCCCACATTGGTGCTATTAAAATGAGTTTGAGTTTGTTTTGACTCAATTTGTTTACTAGATAAGGGAGGAGAGGGAGAGGAGGAAAAGCGTAAGCAAATATTCCTGACCAGTTCATCCATAGGGCATTGCCTTGGGATTGCTTGTGTGGGTATCTGGACGCGAAGTTTTGGCATTTTGCGTTCTCTTTTGTTGCAAATAAGTCTATTTGAGGTGTTCCCCAGAGTGTGAAGTAGGTGTTCAGAATTTGTGGGTGGATTTCCCATTCGTGGACTTGCTGGTGATCTCGAGAGAGATTGTCTGCCAGTTGATTCTGGATCCCTGGAATAAACTGTGCTATTAGGCGAATTTGATGGTGGATTGCCCACTTCCATATGTTTTGAGCTAATAAGCTTAACTGCGTTGAATGTGTTCCTCCTTGTTTGTTTAGATAATACATCGTTGTCATGTTGTCTGTTTTGACAAGGATGTATTTGTGGGTTATGATTGGTTGGAAAGCTTTTAGTGCTTGAAAAACTGCTAATAATTCTAGATGATTTATATGCAGTTTTGTTTGATGTATGTTCCATTGTCCTCTTATGTTGTGTTGATTGAGATGTGCTCCCCACCCTGTCATGGAAGCATCTGTTGTTATTATGTACTGTGGCACTGGGTCTTGGAAAGGCCGCCCTTTGTTTAAATTTATACTGTTCCACCATAGAAGCGAGAGGTAAGTTTGGCGGTCTATTAACACCAGATCTAGAAGGTGACCCTGTGCTTGAGACCACTGGGAGGCTAGGCACTGTTGTAAGGGCCTCATGTGCAGTCTTGCGTTTGGGACAATGGCTATGCATGAGGACATCATGCCTAGGAGCTGTAGTATTGTTCTTGCTTGTATTGTTTGATTTGGAGACATGTGTTGAATGACTCTGTTGAAATTGTGAATTCTTTGTGGAGTTGGCGTTGCTACTCCTTTTGTCGTGTCTATTATGGCTCCTAGATATTGCTGTACTTTGCTTGGCAAATGTTGGATTTTGCAAAGTTGACGGTGAACCCTAGTTTGTAGAGGGTTTGTATGACTTGATTTGTGTGGTATGAGCATTGTATGAGCGAACTGGTTTTGATTAGCCAGTCGTCTAGATACGGGAATACATGTATTTGCTGCCTTCTGATGTGTGCAGCGACTACTGCTAGGCATTTTGTGAATACCCTTGGAGCGGTTGTTAAACCGAAAGGCAATACTTTGAATTGGTAATGTATTCCTTTGAATACAAACCTTAGATATTTTCTGTGTGATTGATGTATTGGTATATGGAAATATGCGCCTTTGAGGTCTAGGGTTGTCATGTAGTTGTGTTTTTTGAGCAATGGTAACACTTCTTGTAGTGTGACCATGTGAAAGTGGTCTGATTTGATGAATGTGTTTACTACTCTGAGGTCTAGAATTGGTCTCAGTGTTTTGTCCTTTTTTGGTATCAAGAAGTACAGTGAATAAACTCCTGTGTTTATTTGTGTGCTTGGTACTAATTCTATTGCATCTTTTTGCAGTAGTGCTTGAACTTCTATCTCTAGAAGCTGTGAATGGTGTTTTGATAAATTTTGTGATTTTGGTGGTATGTCTGGAGGGAATTGCAGGAATTCTATGCAATAACCATGTTGGATAATTGCTAGGACCCATGTGTCTGTAGTTATTTCCTCCCATGCTTCGTAATATTGACCTATCCTTCCCCCCACTGGTGTTGTGTGGGGGGGGGGTGAGTGACGTGTGAGTCACTGCTTGTTGGTAGTGGTTTTGGGGCTTTGAAATCTTCCTCTATTCCTAGGGAATTGCCCTCCTCTATACTGGCCCCGAAAGCCTCCCCTGTACTGTCCCTGGTAGGTGGACGGTGCGGACTGTGAGGTACTGGCTTGTGTGGCCTGACCCCGAAACCCTCCTCTAAAAGGTGTTTTGCGGAAGGTGGTATAAGATCCTCTGCTCTGCGGGGAGTAGAGTGCGCCCATGGCCTTGGCAGTGTCAGTGTCCTTTTTGAGCTTTTCTATGGCTGTGTCGACCTCCGGACCGAACAGAAGTTTTTCGTTTACTGGCATGTTAAGTACTGCCTGCTGAATTTCTGGCTTGAATCCAGACGTTCTGAGCCATGCGTGCCTACGGATGGTAACCGACGTATTAATGGTCCTTGCGGCTGTGTCTGCTGCATCCATAGAGGAGCGTATTTGATTGTTGGAGATGTTTTGACCCTCCTCAACAACCTGTTTTGCTCTTTTTTGTAGATCTTTTGGGAGATGTTCAATGAGATGCTGCATCTCATCCCAGTGGGCTCTGTCGTATCGCGCTAGCAGCGCTTGTGAGTTTGCGATGCGCCACTGGTTTGCTGCCTGGACAGCGACCCTCTTCCCGGCTGCATCGAACTTTCTGCTTTCTTTATCTGGGGGAGGTGCATCCCCAGAAGTGTGTGAATTTGCCCGTTTTCTGGCAGCCCCTACCACCACAGAATCTGGTGGCAGCTGAGAGGTGATGAATACAGGGTCCGTAGGAGGCGCCTTATACTTTTTGTCCACTCTAGGCGTTACTGCCCTACTTTTAACTGGCTCCTTGAAGATCTCCTTTGCATGGCGTAGCATGCCTGGGAGCATAGGCAGGCTTTGGTAGGAGCTGTGGGTGGAGGAGAGGGTGTTAAATAAAAAGTCATCCTCTACTTGTTCAGAGTGTAGTTCCACATTATGGAACTGAGCTGCTCTAGCCACCACTTGTGAATAGGCTGTGCTGTCCTCAGGTGGTGATGGCCTAGTTGGGTATGTGTCTGGGCTGTTATCAGACACTGGTGCATCGTACAAGTCCCACGCGTCTTGATCTTGGTCGTCGTGGCTCATGGCGGTGTGAGCTGGCGAATGTGACGGGGTGTAAGTTGGCGAAGCTGGAGTTACAGGTGGAGGCGAGGGAGGAGGTGTTACCGTCTTTGCTGTTTGTTGCTGAGGAGCCTCTCGTGCTCCAAACTGAAGTGTTCTCTTTCTTTTGACAGGTGGAAGGGTACTGATCTTCCCTGTCCCCTGCTGAATAAAGATACGCTTTTGCGTGTGATCCACTTCAGTGGATTGCATTTCTTGTTCGAATCTGTGTCTTTTCATTTGTGAAGACATAGAATGTTCTTCAGTATAGGAGCCTGAAACTGGGTCTGTTGGTGCTTTTTTCGGCTCCGAAAACCCTGTTGTTTGTTTTTTCGGCTCCGAGGTAACCTTCCTCTTCTTCTGTGCGGAAAAATCTTGGCCTCTATGGTCTTCGGCGCCACTGTCTCGGCGTCGATCCGTGTCGACACGAACTCTCGGTGTCGATGCTTCTCTTTAGCACTCTCTCGGTCCCGAGGAGGCTGCGTGCCGGTGTCTCGACCGGAGTCGGACGATCTCGACACTGAATGGGCCTTTTTCGGTGCCGATTGTTGGTCACCGTGAATGTGGGTTGAGCCATGGCCGGTTGGCAGTGGCGTCCCCTGGGCCTTTTTGCCTTTTTTAATTTCTGATCTCGACGTCTTACTCACAGTTTTTGTATTGTCGAGTTCGTCGGAGTCTGAATCCTGGATGGAAAAGGATTCCTCCTGTTCCTCTTCTGTCTCGAACTGCCGATGCTCCTTTGGCGTGGACGCCATCTGCAGTCTTCTCGCTCGACGGTCACGCAGAGTTTTTCGGGACCGGAACGCCCGACAGGCCTCACAGGATTCTTCGCTGTGCTCGGGTGACAGGCACAGGTTACAGACCGAGTGTTGGTCCGTATAGGGATATTTGTTGTGGCATTCAGGGCAGAATCGAAACGGGGTCCGTTCCATCGGCGTTGTTCTCCACGCGGTCGGGCCGACTAGGCCCCGACGGTGTGCCGAAATCTACCTCGAAGGGCACCGAAGCGCTTCGATGTTCAATGCGTCGTCGTATGTGTTTATCTCGAACCGGATCACAACGATACCGTCGAAAATCTTCCGTTTTCAGCTATCTTTCCGTTCCGAAACTCGGAGCGACAGGAACACGTCCGAACCCGATGGCGGAAAGAAAACATTCGAAGATGGAGTCGACGCCCATGCGCAATGAGCACAGAAGGAGGAGTCACTCGGTCCAGTGACTCGAAAACACTTCTTCGAAGAAAAACAACTTGTAACACTCCGACCCAACACCAGATGGCGAGCTATGCAGACCATGTGTATCTACAGCGACAGATGCCATCGAACATGTCACTTACCCAGTGTACATCTGTTCGTGGCATCAGTCGCAGTAGATTTGCATGTTTTGCAATAGCTCGCCATCTGGTGTTGGGCCGGAGTGTTACAAGTTGTTTTTCTTCGAAGAAGTCTTTCGAGTCACGGGACCGAGTGACTCCTCCTTTTGTCTCCATTGCGCATGGGCGTCGACTCCATCTTCGATTGTTTTTCCCCCGCAGAGGGTGAGGTAGGAGTTGAATTGTAGTAATAGTGCCCATGCAATGGAGTGACTAAGTATGCACCTATTTAAGGTTGAGATGATACATATATAAATAATTGAAGGTAACTTCCAAACTGCTACAGGCTCCCGGGGAGGCGGGTGGGCACATGCGAATCTACTGCGACTGATGCCACGAACAGATGTACACTGGGTAAGTGACATTTTCAGTTCGATGGCATCTGTCGCTGTAGATACGCATGTTTTGCATAGACTAGTAAGCAGTTATCTCCCCAAAAGCGGTGGATCAGCCTGTAGGAGTGGAAGTAGTCTGAAATAATGTTCTTAATACGGCTTGACCTACTGTGGCTTGTTGTGCGGATAACACGTCTACACAGTAGTGCTTGGTGAATGTGTGAGGCGTAGACCATGTGGCTGCCTTACATATTTCTTGCATTGGGATGTTTCCTAGAAAGGCCATGGTAGCACCTTTCTTTCTGGTTGAGTGTGCCCTTGGTGTAATGGGCAGCTGTCGTTTAGCTTTAAGGTAGCAGATTTGGATGCATTTAACTATCCATCTGGCTATACCTTGTTTTGATATTGGGTTTCCTGCATGAGGTTTTTGAAATGCAATAAATAGTTGTTTAGTCTTTCTGATGTTTTTTGTTCTGTCAATGTAATACATCAATGCTCTTTTGACATCTAATGTATGTAGTGCCCTTTCAGCTACGGTATCTGGCTGTGGAAAGAACACTGGAAGTTCCACTGTTGGATTTAGATGGAACGGTGAAATAACCTTTGGCAAAAATTTAGGATTGGTCCTTAGGAGGACCTTATTCTTGTGTAGTTGTATAAAAGGTTCCTGTATTGTAAACGCTTGAATCTCGCTTACTCTTCTTAGGGAAGTAATGGCGATGAGAAATGCCACCTTCCAGGTTAGGAACTGTATGTCGCAGGAGTGCATGGGTTCAAAAGGTGGACCCATAAGTCTAGTTAGGACAACATTTAGGTTCCATGAAGGAACAGGAGGTGTTCTTGGTGGTATAATTCTCCTAAGGCCCTCCATGAATGCTTTAATGACTGGTATCTTATATAGGGAAGTTGAATAGGTAGTCTGCAGGTATGCAGATATTGCTGCAAGGTGTATTTTAATGGAAGAGAAAGCCAGGTTAGATTTTTGTAAGTGAAGCAAGTAACCCACTACATGTTCTGGAGTTGTGTGTAATGGTTGTATTTGATTAATATGGCAGTAGCAAACAAACCTTTTCCATTTACTTGCATAGCAGTGCCTGGTGGATGGCCTTCTGGCTTGTTTTATGACTTCCATACATTCTTGGGTAAGTTGTAAGTGCCCGAATTCTAGGATTTCAGGAGCCAGATTGCTAGATTCAGCGATGCTGGATCTGGGTGTCTGATCTTTTGGTTGTGCTGTGTCAACAGATCTGGCCTGTTGGGCAATTTGATGCAGGGTACTACTGATAGGTCTAGCAGCGTTGTGTACCAGGGTTGCCTTGCCCAAGTTGGTGCTATCAATATGAGTTTGAGTTTGTTTTGACTGAGTTTGTTTACCAGGTAAGGAAGGAGAGGGAGAGGAGGAAAAGCGTAAGCAAATATCCCTGACCAGTTCATCCATAGGGCATTGCCTTGGGACTGTTTGTGTGGGTATCTGGATGCGAAGTTTTGGCATTTTGCGTTCTCCCTTGTCGCAAACAAGTCTATCTGAGGTGTTCCCCAGAGTTTGAAATAAGTGTTCAGGATTTGGGGGTAAATTTCCCATTCGTGGACCGGTTGGTGATCTCGAGAGAGATTGTCTGCGAGTTGATTTTGGATCCCTGGTATAAATTGTGCTATTAGGCGAATTTGGTTGTGAATTGCCCAACGCCAAATCTTTTGTGCTAGCAGGCTTAACTGCGTGGAGTGCGTCCCCCCTTGCTTGTTTAGATAATACATTGTTGTCATGTTGTCTGTTTTGACGAGAATGTATTTGTGAACTATCATTGGTTGGAAAGCTTTTAGTGCTTGAAAAACTGCTAGAAGTTCTAGGTGATTTATATGCAGTTTTGTTTGATTACGTTCCATTGTCCTTGTATGCTGTGTTGATCGAGGTGTGCTCCCCACCCTGTCATGGAAGCATCTGTTGTTATTACGTATTGTGGCACTGGGTCTTGGAAAGGCCGCCCTTTGTTTAAATTTATGTTGTTCCACCACAGAAGCGAGAGGTAAGTTTGGCGGTCTATTAACACCAGATCTAGAAGGTGACCCTGTGCTTGTGACCATTGTGATGCTAGGCACTGTTGTAAGGGCCTCATGTGCAGTCTTGCGTTTGGGACAATGGCTATGCATGAAGACATTATGCCTAGGAGTTGTAGTACCATCTTTGCGTGTATCCTTTGTGTTGGATACATGCGTTGTATGATGGTGTTGAAATTTCGAATTCTTTGTGGGCTTGGAGTGGCTACTCCTTTTGATGTGTCTATTATGGCTCCCAGGTATTGTTGTACCTTGCGCGGCAGAATTTTGGATTTTGTGAAATTGACGGTGAACCCTAGTTTGAAGAGGGTTTGTATGATAGGATTTGTGTGATTTGAGCACTGTATTAACGAATGAGCCTTGATTAGCCAGTCGTCTAGATATGGGAACACATGTATTTGCTGCCTTCTTATGTGTGCAGCGACTACCGCTAGACATTTGGTAAAGACTCTTGGTGCGGTTGTTAATCCGAAAGGCAGTACCTTGAATTGGTAATGTATTCCCTTGAATACAAACCTTAGGTATTTCCTGTGCGATGGGTGTATTGGTATATGGAAATAAGCATCCTTGAGGTCTAAAGTTGCCATGTAGTCGTGTAGTTTTAGCAATGGCAATACTTCTTGTAGTGTGACCATGTGAAAGTGGTCTGATTTGATGAAAGTGTTCACTACTCTGAGGTCTAGGATTGGTCTCAGCGTTTTGTCCTTCTTTGGTATCAGAAAGTACAGTGAGTAAACTCCTGTGTTTATTTGTGTGTTTGGCACTAATTAGATTGCATTCTTTTGCAATAGTGCCTGCACTTCTATCTCCAGGAGATTGGAATGGTGTGTTGTCAAATTTTGTGCTTTTGGTGGTATGTTTGGAGGGAATTGTAGAAATTCTATGCAATAACCATGTTGGATAATTGCTAGAACCCAAGTGTCTGTAGTGATTTCCTCCCATGCTTTGTAATAATGACTTATTCTTCCCCCCACTGGTGTTGTGTGGAGGGGGTGAGTGACATGTGAGTCACTGTTTAGTAGTAGGGGTTTTGGGGCTCTGAAATCTTCCTCTATTTCTAGGGAATTGCCCTCCTCTATATTGTCCCCGAAAACCTCCTCTATAATGTCCCTGGTAACTGGACGGTGTTGCTTGTGAGGTGCTGGCTTGTGTGCTCTGACCCCGAAACCCCCCTCGAAAGGGTGTTTTACGGAATGTGCTGTAATTCCCTCTGCTCTGCGGGGAGTAGAGTGCGCCCATGGCTTTGGCAGTGTCTGTATCTTTTTTGAGTTTCTCAATCGCTGTGTCCACTTCTGGACCGAACAGTTCTTTTTCATTAAAAGGCATATTGAGAACTGCTTGTTGAATCTCTGGTTTAAATCCAGACGTTCGGAGCCATGCATGCCTTCTGATAGTTACAGATGTATTAATTGTCCGTGCAGCTGTATCTGCAGCGTCCATGGAGGAGCGGATCTGGTTGTTGGAAATGGTCTGTCCCTCCTCAACCACTTGTTTTGCCCTATTTTGTAAGTCCTTGGGCAGATGTTCAATGAGATGTTGCATCTCGTCCCAGTGGGCTCTGTCATAGCGCGCAAGTAGTGCCTGGGAGTTCGCGATGCGCCACTGGTTTGCAGCTTGTGCTGCGACTCTTTTACCAGCTGCATCGAACTTGCGGCTTTCTTTATCTGGGAGTGGTGCATCTCCAGATGTGTGAGAGTTGGCCCTTTTCCTAGCTGCTCCTACAACGACAGAGTCTGGTGGCAGCTGTGTAGTGATGAAAACCGGGTCTGAAGGAGGCGCCTTATACTTTTTTTCCACCCTTGGTGTGATTGCCCTACTTTTGACCGGCTCCTTAAAGATTTCTTTCGCGTGCCGGAGCATACCAGGGAGCATAGGCAGGCTTTGGTATGAGCTGTGGGTGGAGGAGAGTGTGTTGAATAAAAAATCATCCTCGACCTGTTCTGAGTGGAGGCTTACGTTGTGAAATTGTGCTGCTCTAGCCACCACTTGAGAATACGCAGTGCTGTCTTCTGGTGGAGATGGCTTCGTAGGGTATGCCTCCGGACTGTTATCTGACACTGGGGCGTCGTATAGGTCCCATGCGTCTTGATCTTGGTCACCCTGGCTTATGGTGGTGTGAGCTGGGGAGTGTGATGGAGTTCGTGCTGGTGAGACGTTAATCACGGGCGGAGGAGAGGGTGGTGGGGTAACTCTTTTCACCACTTTTGGTTGTGGTGTCTGTTCAGTTTGGAACTCCAACCTTCTCTTTCTTCTAATGGGGGGAAGGGTGCTTATTTTTCCTGTCCCCTGCTGTATGAAGATACGCTTTTGCGTATGGTCCACATCAGTTGATTGTAGCTCTTCCTCAAACCTATGCTTTTGCATTTGGGAGGTTAGCGAGTGCTCTTCTGTATAAGAGCCTGAAGCTGGGTCGCTTGCAGTTTGTTTCGGCACCGAAACCTTGTCTGCGTGTTTTTTCGGCTCCGAGGTGACTTTTTTCTTTTTCGGGGCCGAAACCTCTCGGCGTCGATCTTCTTCGGTGACGCTGTCTCGGCGTCGAGCCGTGTCCACACCGGCATCTCGGTGTCGAGGCTTGTCTCCAGCACTTTCTCGGTCCCGAGAAGGCTGCGTGCCAGTGTCTCGACCGGAGTCGGACGATCTCGGCACTGTTTGGGCCTTTTTCGGTGCCGACGGTCGGTCACCGAATTTATGGGTGGAGCCATGGCCTGATGGCAGTGGCGTCCCCTGGGCCTTGTAAATCTTCCTCTGTGTGGTTTTCGACGTCTTACTCACGGTTTGTGTATCGTCGAATCCTTCGGAGTCCGATTCTTGGATCGAGAAGGTACCTTCCTCTTCCTGCTCCTCGAACTCTCGGTGGGCTGTCGGCGCGGACGCCATCTGAAGTCTTCTGGCTCGACGGTCTCGGAGTGTCTTTCGGGACCGGAACGCACGACAGGCCTCACAGGTGTCTTCACTGTGCTCAGGTGACAGGCACAGGTTACAGACCAAGTGTTGGTCTGTATAGGGGTATTTATTGTGGCATTTGGGGCAGAAACGGAACGGGGTCCGTTCCATCGGCGTTCTTCAGCACGTGGTCGGGCCGACCAGGCCCCGACGGGGGATCGAAAAACTACCCCGAAGGGCACCGGAGCTCTTCGATCTTCGATGCGGTGTTGAATCTAAGTACGCCGATCCCGAACGCAACAATACCGACGAAAATCTTCCGAAATTAGCTAATTTTCCGTTCCGAAACTCGGAGCGACAGGAACACGTCCGAACCCGATGGCGGAAAAAAAACAATCGAAGATGGAGTCGACGCCCATGCGCAATGGAGACAAAAGGAGGAGTCACTCGGTCCCGTGACTCGAAAGACTTCTTCGAAGAAAAACAACTTGTAACACTCCGGCCCAACACCAGATGGCGAGCTATTGCAAAACATGCGTATCTACAGCGACAGATGCCATCGAACCCTCAGTTTTGCTTGGTGATAGAGTTTTGCCTCTCCTACCCTAATCGCCCGGGGATGCATGAGGGAATACTTTGTGCATGACTTTAGAGCTGTGCCACACACACCTCTTGTGTGAGTTCATGACCGATCTCTGCTTTTGGCAGTCTCGGCACTGTTTGGGCCTTTTTCGGTGCCGACGGTCGGTCACCGAATTTATGGGTGGAGCCTGAGACTTTCAGTGGGGACATAATTCTCTAGCACACTGTAAAAAATGATCTGGGAACCATATGAAAAAGCAATGAGTTTGGGAGAGGAGGCCTGGATGGGCATTGAAAAACACAGAAAGACAGGAACTAACCACACATGTGGCTTTGTTCCATCACTTCTGGAGTGGGATACAGTCACTAAGGAGCTAAGTGGAATCACTTACTGGCACCATGGAGCACAGCTGAGAAATTCTCTGGATCTAGTCTGGAGAAATTCTAACAACGAGAAAAATACAGTTAGAAGTATCAGAAACTACAGTTTCCATTAGTATCTTTCTTAGATTCAAGTACCTGTCTTATTACAGATTGTCAAGCTGAAGATCCTGTGTAAAAATGTTAAATAAGTGTATTACAACAAAGACGCAAACTAACATTTGCCACAGGCAGCAAGCTGAGAGGATATGATCCCAGGGTGATTAGCCTGGCTCCAAAAAAACAACATAAAGTAGTTATGTTCTAATTTAACTGGCATTTAATGCACCCATGCAAGTGAACCAATGCTTCACATGTGAAATGCCAGAAATGAGAACGGCTCCCTAAAGTTTCAAAGAATACACTATTCAGAAAAGTATAGTGTCCTGGTGCAAGTGGCGAAGCTACACAGTGGCAGAAAGTTGCAATCATACTAATAGTGGTGCTGTACCACGGACTGAGTTGCAGACTAATGGATACCACCGTGGGCCAGAGATCTCATCCTATGATGACAACTGCTCACTTAGGCAGCATAGAATGAGTGTCGTAAACTTTCTAGAGTTTCTTCCTGCAAAATGGGTGTGCCAAGTGTGCTTTTAAAGGCCCGAAAGCAGAGATGTGAGTGCACTAGTCACTGCCACAGTTGAAGGGCTGGAGGTTCACAGTTACAACACCTGCCAATTAAGAAAACACCTGGTCTCAAAACCCTATACAGAGGAAGCCCTAGTCCCCAATGACATGAGTCTCATACTAGTCAGAGGATTAAACTGTGCTCAGTGCGACAAATAACAATAAATTAATAACAAAGCCATTTCTGTCTCATTAGTGAACCCATATGGTGCCTGCCTGCCTGCATTGGAAGAGAAAGCACACCAATCATGCATTAGAAATGTAACCCTTTTCAGCACGATTGGGGAGCATGCTGAAGCAAGAAAAAGCCAAGATGAGCCACTGGAGCTTTCGGAGAACTGCCTGCCACCCATACATTAATGACCATTTAACACTGTTCGAGAAAATGTTTCCCTTGTTCTCCAATTATGTACATCTGGCAGGAAGATAAGCTCTGCTAAATGAAAGAATGACTGTTGGCTAGAAGGTATGTTAATAAGTCACCCTGGAGTAAACTACAGGTTTTCTATCATGGAATGCAATTCTTTACATTTCTAAGCCACATGTGGCCCAAAATTACTATTCTCTGAAACTGTTGCCAGCAAGCAACAGAAATTTACACATGAAGCTGTATGAGCCACAATGCCGGAAGGAAACCTGTATCCTTGACGAAAGGCTGACCCAGGTTAAACTGTCCAGAGGCTCAGTGGACAAATTCACATAAATAAAACGTAGACTAATAGCAATCTATTATTAACCTTTAATAATAGATTAGATGTCACAGAAGGAATGGTTTCTTACCTGTAACTCCAGTTCTCTCGTAGGGGTATTTCCATGATAGTCATAAGCACTGAATAGTTCCACGCGCCTGCGGGGACCCCGGAGCACTGATGCGAGGTATATTCTTAAGTGCAGATACCAGCCCTTTGAAAAAGGTCTGTCAAAAAAACCACTTAAGAATAACACTGTGCAGCCTATGTGAACGGCTACACAGGCCAAATTGTTGAAAAGAAAACAGCTGTAGTGTAAATTCACGTTCAAACACCTATTTATTCTAGAAATGTAATAAAAAATACATTCTCATACTTTATTTACACCTCTCATGAGAATAAAACAATGCAGTGCAGTGTAGCCCATAGGCTGCCATTATACAGAATGTAAATAGCACTGTGCCTTTAAGAAAGTAAAGTCTTCCTGTATCCCATCATGCACAGCAAAAGGCAGTTGCCTCAGTTCTTTTTGAAGGCTTGTAACCTGACATGAAGGAACAAAACATTCGTTGGAGTACCAACATCGATACTACTATAGCAACCTTTTCTATGTCAACTCCACCGGGGAGGAGGGAGGGTTGCTTATGACTATCATGGAAATACCCCTACGAGAGAACTGGAGTTACAGGTAAGAAACCATTCCTTCTCTCATAGGGGATTTCCATGTATAGTCATAAGCACTGAATAGACTAGCAAGCCCATCCCCATAACCGCGGTGGAGTAGACAGAATAATACTGACAAAAACATGAATCATGCAAATAAATTCTTAATAGAGGCCTGTCCAACCTGCGCATCTGCCCTAGCGTCTGTATCAAGGCAGTAATGCTGTGTAAAGGTATGGACCGATTTCCAAGTGGCTGCCTTGCATATCTCTGCCACAGGGATATTTCTCATTAAGGCCGCAGTAGCTGCCTTCCCTCTAGTAGAATGGGCTTTTGGCCTGCCACCAAGAGACTTGTTCGCTAACTGATAACATAACAGTATACATGAAACAATCCACCTGGATAATGACTGCTTAGACGTGCCCAACCCTGTTCTAACTGGGCCATAGTTAACAAAGAGCTGCTGTGATTTACGTAAGCATTTTGTCCTGTCCAAGTAACATTTAAAAACCCTCTTTACATCCAGAGAATGCAGAGTTCTCTCGGCAGGGGTAGTTGGATTTTGAAAGAAAGTTGGAAATGAAATGGTTTGGTTCACATGAAAGTCGGAAACGACTTTTGGTAAAAACTTTGGATGCGTCCTCATCACTACTTTCGCAGAATGAAAGACCGTGTAGGGTTCTTGAGCGCAAAGGGCCTGGATTTCGCTGACCCTACGCGCTGATGTGATTGCAACCAGAAAGCCAGTTTTCCACGTGAGATGTTGAAGTGATGCTTTATGTATTGGCTCGAACGGAGGTAGCATCAGACGCGATAGGACAACATTCAGTTCCCATGGAGGAGATGGCCTCCTAATGGGAGGAAAGACCTTTTTTAATCCCTCCAGGAAGTCCTTGATAATTGGGATCCTAAAAAAGGAGGTTTGAGAGGGGCTCTTTCTATATGCTGTTAGAGCCGCCAAGTGCACTTTTATTGATGTCAATTGTAAACCTGATTTTGCCAAGCTTAGCAAGTATGGCAGGATAGTTTCCTCTCCACAGGATACCAGGTCAATGTTGTAGTCCAAACACCACACACAGAATCTTTTCCACTTGCATGCATAAGCCGATCGTGTGGAAGGGCGCTTTGCTTCTCTTAGGATTTCCATACAGTCCTGAGGTAGGTTCAAGTGTCCATATTGCACTAACTCAGGAGCCATGCTTCCAAACTCAACGATGAGAGGTTGGGATGAGATATCTGCCCTCTGAACTTCGTGAGCAGGTCCGGACGATGAGGCAGTCTGATGTGTGGTTTGAGTGACCGGTGAAGAAGGTCTGGAAACCACCATTGGCGTGGCCATTCTGGAGCAATTAGAATCATTTTGGACTGGGCATTGGATAGCTTCTGGAGTACTGCCGGTATCAGGGGAAGCGGTGGAAAGGCGTAAAGAAATGCTCCTGACCAGCTTATCCACAGGGCATTCCCCAGTGTCCCTGGATGGTAATATCTGGAGGCGAAGTTTTGGCATTTTTTGTTTTCTGGGGTTGCGAATAGGTCTATAGATGGGGTACCCCATAGTGCGAAAATGGAACTAACGACGTCGTCGTCGTGTAATACCCATTCGTGGTTCTCGTCCATTACGCAGCTGGGAGCATCCGCTTGAACATTCTGCCTGCCCGGCAGGTGAGTTGCCACTAGCGACAGGTTCCTGGCTAGAAGCCAATGCCAGATTGTCTGAGCCTCTCTGGATAATATCCTGGACCTGGTGCCTCCTTGTTTGTTTACGTAATACATGGTGGCCACGTTGTCCGTCTGGAGGAGGAGAGTTTCCGTTTTCAAAGAAGGTAGGAAGGCCTTGAGTGCAAGATGGACTGCGCGAAGCTCCAGCAGGTTGATATGATAGAGACTCTCTCTGTGACCACTTGCCTTGGACTCGAAGATGATCCATGTGCGCTCCCCATCCGAGCAGCGATGCGTCTGTTACGATGGTTTGAGCTGGAGGCTGTTGATGGAAAGGAATCCCCACCAAGAGATTGTTGGGTGAACACCACCACTTGAGGGACTGTAGGGCGTGGGGAGAAAGAAGGACTCTGCTCTCCCAATCGTCCATCAGTTGACACCATTGATCCTCCAGGCAATCCTGTAAGGGTCTCATATGGAGGCGAGCATTGGGAACGAGGTGGACACAAGACGCCATCGAGCCCAGTAGAGAGGCTATTACTCTTGCAGTGGTCTGTGGTGTTCTCTCTAGTTGTTTGCACTTTTGGAGAATCGATAATCGTTGTTCCTCCGAAGGAAACACCTTTCCTTGATTGGTATCTATAATGGCCCCTAAGTAATGCAGCCTCTGAACAGGCGTTGCTGTGGACTTCAGAAGATTGACTTGAAGACCGAGATTCTGGAGCAGCTGTTGAGCCCATTTGAAATGTTGTTGGGCCTCTAGATAGTTGGAGGCCTTTATGAGCCAATCGTCTAGATAGGGGTAGACAAATATTCGATGTTTCCTCAAATGGGCGGCTACCACCGCCATGCATTTGGAAAAAGTTCTCAGCGCTGATTTGAGGCCGAAGGGTAGAACCGTAAATTGGTAATGACTTTTGCAGACGGTGAACCTTAGGAATTTTCTATGTTTCTTGCTCACCGGAATGTGAAAATAAGCGTCGCAAAGGTCTATCACGCAGAGCCAGTCGCCCTGACGAAGATGCGGGTAAATTTGATGCAAGGATAGCATCCTGAATTTCTCTTTGTGAATCCACTTGTTTGCTGTCCTTAGGTCTAGAATGGGACGAAACTCTTGTTTGTCCTTCTTTGGCACTAGAAAATACCTCGAATAAGTCACTTTCCCGCGTTGGCTGATCGGGACGGGTTCTATTGCTCTTTTTTGTAATAGAATAGTGACTTCTAACTGAAGAGCTTCGAGGTGGTGGCTGGCTGGTTTGGGTGGAACAGATGGAGGATGACTGGTGAATCTGAGAGCGTAACCATTTCGCACAATATTCAATACCAAGGCGTCTGATGTGATGCGTAGCCACTCGTCCAGATGATTTGAGATACTTCCCCCTACCGGAGTGGATAACGGAGGAGGGGGAAGCGAAGATTCAGGGCTTAGATGCAGGAGTCTGGCGAGTTGCCGGAGTTTGCGGTGTGGAACGACCCCTTGTCGACTTTCGCTGTGTCGAGAAAGCTCTTTGATACTGCTGTTGCTGCTGCTGGGGACGTGAGGACATCCAGTGTGGTGTCTGATACCTGTGGGTGAAAAACCTTTGCTGGTAGGGACGGAATACTTTTCGTTGTTCTTTTGGTCGTTCGATGCCTACCGCTTTTAAAGTGTCTAGCTCAGACTTCATTCTTGACATCTCGTCATCGGCATGAGAGCCAAACAAGGTGGAGCCTGAGAATGGTAAATTCTGAATTCTCTGCTGTGCCTCTGGTTTGAGAGATGTAAATCTCAACCATGCGTGTCGTCTTAAAGCTACTCCATGAGCGTAGTTATGTGCCGACAGCACTGAAGAATCAGCAGCAGCGCTTATCACCTGGTTGGAAACCATGGCACCCTCACCCACGACCTCCAAGAAATCTTCCCTTTTGTCCTTGGGTAGGTGCTCCGCAAACTGCAGCATAGAGTCCCAAAGGGCACGATCATATCTTCCTAATAAAGCAGTGGCACTTGCTGCTTTCATTGTGATGGCTGCGGTAGAGCATACTTTTCGGCCTGCAGCATTGATCTTTCTGCTCTCCTTGTCCAGAGGCGAGAAGGAAGACGGTGATGTAGAGTGTAATTTCTTTGCCGCTACTATAACCACTGAGTCCGGCACCGGGTCCGACCTTAGGAATAGAGGGTCCTGCTCCGGTGGGCGATACTTTTTAATAAGTCTGGAAGGAGCAGATTTCGTTGTGGCCGGTGTCAGAAAAATATCCATTGCCGGTTCAAGAAGACCCGGGACCAGTGGAAGTAAAGGTCTTGAAGATGTCCTCTGGTGTAAAGTCTCGAAAATCACTGAGGTCGATGGGGCGGGTACCGCCAACGGGATATTTAGTTTGGTCGCCCAGCGCACTAGGACCTCTTGGAATGTATTCACGTCATCTATGGGGGACACTCTCGGGACGGTGAGTCCGACAGGGTTGGAGAGTAGTCCCGTGTAGACGAAGAAGAATGTCTATGACGTGAATGTGGAGATCTCTGAAGTGACTCAGGACGATGGTGCCGAGAGGAAGACGAACGTATAGAGGAATGTCTGGAATGTCTTATGGATTCCGCTGGAGTCCACCGAACAGACTCTGAAGGGGGAGCCGGAAGTGTTACTGGTGTCTGCGGCAACGGCGGCTGTTGAGGAGACAGCTGCGGCGAAGCTGGAAGTAGGATGAGTGAGGCCAGGGATTCTGAAGTAGTATAAACCCTTCTAGGTCTCTTTGACTGTCGCCTCGACGTCGACACACTCCTCGACGTCGAAGTACGGCGATGGCGGGTGCCTCTTGACGTAGATTCCCCTTGTCGCTGAGATCCTCTCGACAACGACCTTCCTCAACGTCGATGTGATGACGGCGACCGTCTTGGACGGCGAGCACTCTCCCTCGACACTGATCGTCCTCGTCGCGGGCGACCCGGACCAAGATCTTCGACGGCGAGCATCCACTCCGTCTCGACGGCGAAACAGCTGCCGACGTCGAGCGATGCCTCTTTCTCGACGGTGAGCCGGTCCTTGTCGGAGACCTATGCCGTTTATGAGCAGGTCTGGCAGAAGTTGCAGAGAAAACAGGGTGAGCCCTGGTAGAAGACTGACCTTCTCCTCGCTCTGTGGCAGATTGACCACTTCTTGTCCTGTCCTCTCTAGCCTGAAGTCGAATTTTCTCCCTATCACGAAGGGTCCTTCTGGAGAAAGTTCTACAGATGTCACAGGAGTCAGGCTTGTGGCTGGATGGAAGACAAATTATACAGACCTGGTGTGAGTCTGTTTTAGCCTTTTTTCTGCCACAAGAAGGACATTTATCAAAAAGTGAAGGCATTCTAAAATAGAAAAACCTTAAATTTCTGTCAGAATTTGACAGAAAAGGTTAGCAAATGTTCACTCAATATTAAAAACGTCAAATGAAATTGAAATTCAAAAGGTTTTAATTGAATTTTCTGTCACAAAAGCCTTTGTGAGGTAGAGCTCAATGCTTCAGGGTCCCGTCAGAAGGAGCCGGAAAAAAGAACTGAGGCAACTGCCTTTTGCTGTGCATGATGGGATACAGGAAGACTTTACTTTCTTAAAGGCACAGCTCTATTTACATTCTGTATAATGGCAGCCTATGGGCTACACTGCCCTGCATTGTTTTATTCTCATGAGAGGTGTAAATAAAGTATGAGAATGTATTTTTTATTACATTTCTAGAATAAATAGGTGTTTGAACGTGAATTTACACTACAGCTGTTTTCTTTTCAACAATTTGGCCTGTGTAGCTGTTCACATAGGCTGCACAGTGTTATTGTTAAGTGTTTTTTTTGACAGACCTTTTTCAAAGGGCTGGTATCTGCACTTAAGAATATACTTCACATCAGTGCTCCGGGGTCCCCGCAGGCGCGTCGAACTATTCAGTGCTTATGACTATACATGGAAATCCCTAACGAGAGAAGAAGAATTATCTACAGTGGAAAACAAAATAGCTGAATTCCCAAACCGGAAACAGGGAATACGACATCTGAGAAAGAAAACACTGATCTGGAAGACAGCAATCGAAGGGATAACATACACTTTTCGGGAATACCCCAAAACATGGTTAACGATAATATGTGAATCTTCCTAACTACATTTATTTCTGGTTCCTGGAATTAATTTTTGAATCAAATCGGAAATCTCAAAGGGCTCACAGAGGTAAAGCGAACAATTAAAGAAAAAGAATTGGCCCATGACAGGTTATAGCCCATTTTCTGAGACTTATACAAGCCAGGCACTGGAACAGCAGCTACAAAACTTGGCCCCTATTTTGGCATTTAGGGATATTTTAATTGTGAAGAATCTGCATTCAGAAGTCTCTATAGAAAACGTATACTACAGCTGAGGCTTTGACTCTTTCAATAATCAGTCTACTAACCGAGGGAAGAGGACCAGACCAGAGACAAGCATACGTCACTGACACTATTTTTCCCTGGGCTAGATATGTTATCAAAGGCATCCTCGAACTCTGCACCCTACTTCTGCTCATAACCAAAGGCATAATCTTCTAAAATCTGCCTTCTTCCCTCTCATTTTCTCCACCCCCGCCCATCATTTTCCAGGCATCAGAGTATACACCCCAATTTAAGAAACCCACTTGTGACATACCATTAACACTTGTCTCATACTAAATCACTGTAGGGATCTTCACTTACATTTCCAAACTCTTCTTGATACATTCTCAATGTGAATGGGATCATTGACTACATTAAGAGAAAAGAAGGTTTAACATTTCTGAGAGACAAAAACCTGGATACACACTGCTTAAGCTGCACCTATGCGTGAAAAAATAGAGAACCTGAGGAGTGACAATACTAATAAGGAAATCTCTCATTAGAATTTCAAAACTGGTGGACTGATCACCTTTGTGCTTGTGTTTGCCAAACATAAGATACAAGACTTATTACTCGTGATTGACTCTGTATACACGCCAGATGGTGAGAAAATAGACTATTTGAGGTTTCTCAAGAATGACCCATGGTTTTTGAAAGAATGTGGCAGCAGAAGGGGAAAATGGAATCTGATGATCAAATCAGTCCTACAAAAATGAGATACACCTGACCAAAGAAATAAAAGACAGAAACCTGTCATGAGATGTAATGATTGATCACTAACGGGAAGAGCTACAGTAGTCGATTCAGTATGCTTTTAGCTTCTGCATCCATGGGAGTCATTCTTCACATCAGCTCCTCTTTGACAAAGGAATTTCTCTGCCTGGACTCGACCAGGAGGTGTTTTAGGTTATTGCATACAAAAAAATACAACTGAATTCTGACATGTTAGCTACACCTACTGGAAATTGGTGCATGAACAAAGCATGCTACAAATTTCCAGCAGACAAGGAATGCATTACACTTTTGATTAACAACATATCTGAAGGAAACTGAAGGACCTGTGATGTCTTAGGTCAGGGAAGCGACAGTGACATTCTGGTTTGATCAAAACAAAAAGAAAGCCTGGGAATACCTAGTAAAATTTGAGGTTTTTATACATACACTCAAAATGGCTTACAATGAGAATGCCTCACTAAAAAACCAAGGTCTTTATTAAAGGCTAAATAGGATTTTAACTCAATACTTGCATCTCAGGGAAGATGAACATATGTCTAAAACAAAAACACTTTAAACAAGAAGAGAAAGCTACCAGCCTCCTGACTGGTCAGTTACAGGAGTAGGCTTAACATACAATACTACTGATTTAGGGCCAAATGTACAAAGCTATTTAGTGGTCGCAAACTGTGAAATTTGCCATTTGTGACTGCTAGATGGCCTTGTACCATGTGCCAAACCTATTTTGAGAGTCTGTAACCTGTTACCGACTCGCTATGAAGAAGAAACTTACCAATAGCATCCCTTCCGAACAGCGAGCCGCAGGGGGGTGTAGGATTGCTTTGCCACCAGAATTGCTGTTGCAAAATAATTGCAGTTACCACCTAATTCAAGTAGGTCGTAACCCATACGCAAATGGGAAGAGGTCCCCAAGAGACCCCTCCTCCTTTGTGAATGGGGACGTCAGCATTTTTTCAGAGCAGGCATTGGTCCTACTCTGAAAAAATTAAAAGGACATTTTTCATTTTTTTGTATGAATTCAGTTTTCCTTATGGAATTTTTTTTTGCTCTATTTAAAAAGCCATCACAGACAGGGTGATCTGCTCACCCAAGCGGACCACCATCCCAGTCACTGTAGCCACTCATAGTAGGTTGCAAACTCTGACCTGCCTCATGAATACTAATGAGGCAGGTCCCCTGCGGCACATTTGCAAATCACAAACAGTGTTGAAGACACTGCTGTACATTAGGGATTGCGACTCACAATTTGTGAATTACTAACAGTCCACTGTGGTTGTACATATGACCCATAGAGTAAACCAAGATGCCTATGGACTCGTACAATTCAGATATAATCTGGACTTCACTCCTCTTTTAGTACCTCAAATGATTCTGACCGTGCAGACACTATGGATGTTCCCTCTAATCTTCTTTTTGGGCCTTAACCTACTCACACTCTGATGACCTGAGGAAACATTAAGAGGTAGAAATATCTGAGGATGAGACGGGCAAAAACATTGACAACATGGTTCACAGAGAGGGCCCCTGGGGAAAGATTTCCAAAAGAATATTAGAAAATCAATAAACGTAAGTTGGTGTCTTTGCTGTGTAAAGTATTTAAAGATTCAGGTAAAAGTCATGGTCTAAATTCTGTCTTTAAGAGGGCTAAAATATTATTGGTCCTGACCTCTGTTAATGAAGCTCAGGAAATCCCTGCATAGGTAACAGCAAACAGGTGCAAAAAGGGTTATGTTACTTACCCTGTAAGCATCTATTCATGGCATGTAGAGCTGCTTTGCATACTCCTGCCATCTAGCGTTGTGTCGGGATGTGTGCAAGTTCTTATCTTCTAAGAAGCTTCTCAAGTCACAAGGTAAAGTGACTCCTCTCTGTGTTATTGTGCATGCGCATGTGCAGCAACTCCATTGTTAGACTATTTTCCAGCAGTCGGCTGAAAATGGAGTGCGATTAAATGTTAGTAAAGAGATGTCCATTCATAAATGATTATAAGAATCGTACTGCAAAGGCCACGGGTGTGCAGGGAGGAGGGAAAGCACAGGTGAATCTACAGCACTACATGCCACGAGCAGATGCTTAGAGGTTAAGTAACAATCTGTTAGCAGGGGCTAATCTGTAGGTGTTGCAGCTGTTTGAAAATGTGTATGTAGCACTGCCTGCCCTACATTTGCTTGTTGGCATGCTAATACATAAAGGTGTGTGAAGGTGACCATGAAGCTGCTTTACATATTTCAGCTATTGGTATATTGCCCAGAAAAGCCATACATGCTCCTATTTCACAGGTTGAGTATGCTCTAGGAGGTGTGGGCAAAGTCCTTTTAGCTTTGGCGCAACAAGTTTGAATGCATTTACAGGGAGTGCAGAATTATTAGGCAAATTAGTATTTTGACCACATCATCCTCTTTATGCATGTTGTCTTACTCCAAGCTGTATAGGCTCGAAAGCCTACTACCAATTAAGCATATTAGGTGATGTGCATCTCTGTAATGAGAAGGGGTGTGGTCTAATGACATCAACACCCTATATCAGGTGTGCATAATTATTAGGCAACTTCCTTTCCTTTGGCAAAATGGTCAAAAGAAGGACTTGACAGGCTCCGAAAAGTCAAAAATAGTGAGATATCTTGCAGAGGGATGCAGCACTCTTAAAATTGCAAAGCTTCTGAAGCGTGATCATCGAACAATCAAGCGTTTCATTCAAAATAGTCAACAGGGTCGCAAGAAGCGTGTGGAAAAACCAAGGCGCAAAATAACTGCCCATGAACTGAGAAAAGTCAAGCGTGCAGCTGCCACGATGCCACTTGCCACCAGTTTGGCCATATTTCAGAGCTGCAACATCACTGGAGTGCCCAAAAGCACAAGGTGTGCAATACTCAGAGACATGGCCAAGGTAAGAAAGGCTGAAAGACGACCACCACTGAACAAGACACACAAGCTGAAACGTCAAGACTGGGCCAATAAATATCTCAAGACTGATTTTTCTAAGGTTTTATGGACTGATGAAATGAGAGTGAGTCTTGATGGGCCAGATGGATGGGCCCGTGGCTGGATTGGTAAAGGGCAGAGAGCTCCAGTCCGACTCAGACGCCAGCAAGGTGGAGGTGGAGTACTGGTTTGGGCTGGTATCATCAAAGATGAGCTTGTGGGGCCTTTTCGGGTTGAGGATGGAGTCAAGCTCAACTCCCAGTCCTACTGCCAGTTCCTGGAAGACACCTTCTTCAAGCAGTGGTACAGGAAGAAGTCTGCATCCTTCAAGAAAAACATGATTTTCATGCAGGACAATGCTCCATCACACGCGTCCAAGTACTCCACAGCGTGGCTGGCAAGAAAGGGTATAAAAGAAGGAAATCTAATGACATGGCCTCCTTGTTCACCTGATCTGAACCCCATTGAGAACCTGTGGTCCATCATCAAATGTGAGATTTACAAGGAGGGAAAACAGTACACCTCTCTGAACAGTGTCTGGGAGGCTGTGGTTGCTGCTGCACGCAATGTTGATGGTGAACAGATCAAAACACTGACAGAATCCATGGATGGCAGGCTTTTGAGTGTCCTTGCAAAGAAAGGTGGCTATATTGGTCACTGATTTGTTTTTGTTTTGTTTTTGAATGTCAGAAATGTATATTTGTGAATGTTGAGATGTTATATTGGTTTCACTGGTAATAATAAATAATTGAAATGGGTATATATTTTCTTTTTGTTAAGTTGCCTAATAATTATGCACAGTAATAGTCACCTGCACACACAGATATCCCCCTAACATAGCTAAAACTAAAAACAAACTAAAAACTACTTCCAAAAATATTCAGCTTTGATATTAATGAGTTTTTTGGGTTCATTGAGAACATGGTTGTTGTTCAATAATAAAATTAATCCTCAAAAATACAACTTGCCTAATAATTCTGCACTCCCTGTAATTATCCATCTCGAAATGCCTTATTTAGATATGGCCTTCCCTGTGTGAGGGGGTGAAAAACAACAAAGAGTAACTTGGTTTTGCCAAATTCTTTAGTTCTGTCAATATAGTACATAAAGGTTTTTTGTTTTTTTACATCTAGTGCATAAAGAGCCCTTTCTGCAACGGAGGTGGACTGTGGAAAGAAAACCAGTAATTCAACTAACTGGTTTAGATGAAATGCGGAAACTACCTTTGGAAGAGATTTTGTGTTCGTTTGAAGGACTACCCTATACCTGTGTATTTGAAAAAAGGATTCTCCCAAGGCTAGTGCTTGGGGCCCACTGACACTTTTTAGTAAAGTGATTGCTATTAAAAAGGCTACTTTCCATGAGAGAAATTGAAGAGGGCAGTTATGCAAGAACTCAAATGGTGGACCCGTGAGTCTAGTAAGTACAATGTTGAGATTCCATGCAGGGGTAATCCAGGAGGAATCACTCTTATGGCCTTCCATAAAAGCTTTGATAACTGGAACTTTAAATAGGGATAATGTTGTCTATTTTCGAGGTAGACAGCTACTGCAGCTAAAGGCAGACACACTGATGTGTATGCTAAGCAACAAGTTTGTAAATGAAGTACACAGCAGAAAATATTTTGAACAGTTACATTGAAGGGTTCAATGTGTCTGTCACAGCAGTAGAAAACAAATCTTTTCCATTTAGTGGCACAAAATGCTCTAGTTGTGAGTTTACGTGCCCCTTGAGAATGTGCATGCATTCTGGAGGGAGATTAAATTGTCCGAATTCTATGACTTCAGGAGCCAAATCCTAATACTGAGTTCCTCTGGGTTTGGGTGCCTGACTTCTTCATGGTTCCGAGTGAGAAGATCTTGGGGGGGTGGGTGGGGAGTCTTCTTGTGAGGCACTACAGAAATTTTGAGTAGTGTGATGAACCATGGTTGTCGACCCAAAGTGGGAGCTACTAGAATGAGGGTGATGGATGTCTGCCTGAGCTTCAGAGCGACATACGGAAGGGGAGAGAGAGAGGTAGAAAAGCCTAGGCAAATATACCTGAGACATTCATCCATGGAGCCTTGCCCTTGGACGGTGGGTGTGGATGCCTGGAGAGGACGTTTGGGGATTTGTTGTTGTCTGTGGTTGCAAACAGGTCTGTGTATGGAAATTCCCACCTGTTGAAATATGGGAGGAGGACTTGTGGATGGAGTTCCCATTCGTGGACTTGTTGCCGCATACTGCTGAGGAGGTCGGCAGTCCCCGGTAGCCTTGTCTGTTAACAGGTGAGTGTTGTGACTTACTGCCCAATGCCAGATCTCCTGAGATGGGTGTGATAACTGTAGAAAGGGAGTCACGGTCAACTCGCAGCCCCTAACAGCCCCCCTCCACACCCCTCAAACCTCTTAACCTTCTAACCACCCCCTCCCCCCAACACACATACCGTTTCTATAAAACAAACGTGGCTGTTGTGTTGTCTGTCCGGACATAGACAACTTTGTCTTTCAGATGTGTGAGAAAAGCTTTCAGTGCCAAGTGAACTGCTTGAAATTCCAAAAATATGATGTTTGGTGTGTCAGAGTCCCTGAACTGTGAGATTCTGTGAGTCTAATCCCCATTCTGTGAGTGATGCATTCGCTGTGAGAGTGCTCTGGGGAACAGGGTCTAGAAACAGCCACCCTCTCAATAGGTTTTGAATGTTACGCCAATGCAGAGAGTGATGTGTGCAGCGGTCTACTAACACTAGATCTGGTAATTGACCCTGTGACTGTGTCCACTGACTTGCCAGACACTCCGGCAGCGGTCACATATGTAGTCTGGCGCGTGGCACTATTGCAATACAAGATAAAAGCCTCAAAGCCTCTGAATTGTTCTGACTGTTGTGTTGGTTGGGATTAAATTGTTGTATCAGCACTGTTTATCGTGGCTGTATTGGGGTAGGCGATTCCCAGCTGTGCATTGAGGATAGCTCCTAAGTACGGTTGAATTTGTGACGGGTAAAGGTGAGATTTTTGTATGTTGATTGTAAACCCCAGTTGGTGCAGAAGTTGCAGAGTGGACTGAGTATGTTGCAGACACAACTAACTTGTACTCCAAATATGGGAAGACATGGAAATTATGTCTGCAAAGATGAGCTGCAACCCCTGCTAGACATTTGGTGAACACATAGGAAGCTGTAGAGACTCCGAATGGGAGCACTCTAAATTGGTAATGTGTTCCCGCTATCACAGACCTGAGGTACTTGCAATACGCTGGATGTATTGGAATGTGAAAATAAGTGTCTTTTAAATCTAGTGCTCACATAAAGTCTCCTTGTTGTATCAGGGGAATCACATCCTGTTGAGTTACCATTTGAAAGTGTTCTGATAGTGTGCAACAACTTCGTGGCCTGAGGATTAATATAGGACAAAGTGAAATGTCTTTTTAGGGAATGAGGACCTATAGTGAATATACTCCTGAGCCTTGCTGTTGAAGTGGGACAAGCGCTATAGCTCCTTTGAGCAAGAGATCCTATACTTCCTGTTTGAGTAAGGTTAAGTGTTAAGTGGAGGGATTGTACCTGTGAGGTGGGATGCTTGGAGGTGTGTTTATGAGCTTCAGGCAATAGCCATGTTGGATAATATCCAAGACCTAATGATCCGTTATGCTTTCCCAGGCTGGAATGAATTGTTGTAGATGTCCCCCGACAGGTGTTATATAGTTGGAGGGGAATAGAAAGAGAGTCACTGTTCTTTTTTTTTGTTGGGGGGGGGGGGGCGGGGGGGGGGGGGTTAGGGAGGGGGGCAGGACGAAGGGGTATAACCACCATTTGGTGCTTAGTCTGTCCTTTGTGTGACATCAGACGGCGCCCCGTAAGTTACTGTGCGTGGCTTCCATCTTCAGATTCGTTTTTCTTCTTTCTCCTCCCACCAGGTTGCTTCTTATCCCATTTTTTGGGGAGCTGGGAGGGTCGCATGAGAATCCATAAAACTCTTCAAGCTGCAAAACTACTTCCACAAGTAAGAAATCATTTCGTTTTGCAGCATGAATCCTTTTCTGGATTCTCATGCTGTGCATTAGATTATACAGCAGTATCCTTTCCTTTTGGCTGCCTGTGGTGAAATGTGGATGAGTTGGCAATTAGGTGACACAGTATCTTCTGCTCTACTTGTGCTTTGTTCATTTGAATGTCCACACGGTAGTGTTTTGTAAAGATGTGTGGGGTTGCCCAAGTCGCTGCTGTGCAGATCTCCTCGATTGGTACGTTTTGCCAGGTAGGCCAGCGTGGCACCTTTCTTTCTGGTTGAATGCACTCAGGTCTTGATAGCTAGCTGCTTCCCCCACTTTTTCGTAGCAGATTTGGATGGTGTTGACAATCCGTCTGGCAATAGCTGCTTTGGATACTGGTGAGCCCTTGTTCGCTTTGGCAAATTACATGAAAAGTTGGCTTCCTTTACGAAAAGCATGTGTCTCCTGTAAGTATTACATTAGGGACCTTCGGACTTCTAGTGTGAGGAGGGCTCCCTCCGCTTGTGCCTTTGGCTCCTTGAAAAAGGCCGGCAGTAGTATGCTCTGATTAACATGGAACTGCATTACCACCTTTGGTAAAAACGGAGGGTTATTTCGGATAACCACCTTGTCCATTTGTAAGTACTGTTCCTGTATCGTTAGTTGCGAAGTGATGTGATTGCTATTAGGAAGGCCGTTTTAAGAGAGATTGACTAAGTCTGATTTGTGCTTAGGTTTGAATGGCTGTGTCATCAGTAGTGTTTACACTGTGTTTAGGTTCCATAGCGGTGTTGGTGCTGATCTTGGAGGTGCTACTCTCTTTCATCCTTCTAGGAATCTCTTTACTACTGTGGATGTAAAGGCTCTGTATGTGCCCCTAGTGTATGCCTCTATTGCTGCCAGATATACCTTTAAGTATAGGTGAGGCCACTTTATCTTTTCAATTTTAGAGTGTACCATTTCCGTGTGCTTGGTCGCCTTGCTTCCCTTAGGATTTCCATTGTCCTTGGAGCAAGTTGGAGGTGCCCGAACTCTAAGTATTCAGGAGCCAAGCTGCTGGGTTGAGCGCAGCTGGCTCTGAGTGGTAGACTTTCCCATTTTGTATAGTTGTTTGTTTAGGCAGAACATGGTAATTGTATTGTTCATTTGTATCAGAACTGTTTTTCCCCTCAGGTACGTCTGGAAAGCCTTTAAAGCTAGTAATACTGCCTTCAGATCCGGGTAGTTGATGTATTTCACTGCATCTGATTCGTTCCATAGGCCTCGTACCCTCAGAGGGTCAGTGTCAACTTCCCATCCTTTGTGTGATGCATTTGTGGTTATGGTCACAGTAGGAGCTGGCGTTTTGAAGGTCCTCTCTATTCTCATGTTTGCTGTGTTCCACTGTTGTATCTCCTTCTGTACCCTTGCTGTGACAACCACTAGATCCTCCCAGCTCCCTGTGACCATTTGCTGCAGATCCATTCTTGGATGGGCAGCACGTGTAATCTTGCATGGGGAATCAATGGTATTCATGATGCAATCATGCCCAAGAGTTTTGCGGCCGTCCTCACTGTCAGAAACTGACCCCTCGGGAAGAGGCGGGTTTGCATCTTGATGGCTTCTATTCTCTTCTGGGATGAGTATGCTTTGCCCTTTTGGAGTGCAGTGCAGCTCCTAGGAATAGTTCCACTTCTTCTGGGTGAGGTAAAGACTTCTTCTGGTTTATGATAAACCCTAGGAGTTGTAAAGGCTGTATAACTGTTTGTACATCCTTTTTGCATGTTTTCATTGATTCTGCCTTTATTAGCCAGTAGTCGAGTTATGGGTAGATGTGGATTTCTTGCCTTCATAAGTGTGCTGCTACTGAAGATAGAACTTTGGTAGACACTCTTGGCGCAGATTTTATGCCTAAGTGTAGCACTGTGAATTGGTACTGTTCCTCGCCTAAGATGAACCGTATGTATTTCTTGTGGCCCTTGTTCATGGGTATGTATAGGTAGGCGTCCTTTAGATCTAGGGTAGCCATGCACTCTCTTCCGCAGCAGTGGGTTTACCTCTTGCAAGTTTGTCATTTTTAAGCACTGTGTTCGTATGAATTTAATTATGAACCTGAGGTCTAGGATTGGGCTTAAGGTTAGGTCTTGTTTTGGCACCAGGAAGTAAGGTAAATAGTTTCCTGTAACCTTCTCTTGCATTGGGACGAGTTCTTTGGCTCTTTTTAAGAGCAGTTCTTGTACCTCTGTTTTGAACTGTTTTAGTACTATCCTCTTGTAAGGCCTTGCCCATGATGTTCTTTGTTGGGGTGGTTTGTTCAATTCTATTCAGTATCAGTGGTGGATAACGTGTAGGATCCATTTGTCTGTGCTGATGTTCCTCTAAGCATGGAGGAAACCTTCGATTCTGCCCCCCACCGGTATTACATGTTTTGGGGGGGTCCTTGGTTTGGCAGTCACTTGCTTGAAGGTCCCCGCCCCTAAGGGTTTGTCCCCCTTCCTCTTGCCCTTCCATGAAAGGGCTGTCTTGCTGAATGCTGCCTCTGTTGCTAAGGCTGTAATTGTATGGTCTGAAAGGAAGTCCCCCTGCTGCTGCCCCTGTTCATTCCCCACACTGAAAGGCGTGCTGCCTGCTGGTCTTATACTGGGTGTCCCCCTTTTATAGGAGCGTTGTTTCCTCTCCTTGCAGTGGTCACAATGAGTCTGCGGGGACATTCCCCTTGACATATTTGGGATCCTGTGTGGAGTGTTTGTATTTTTTCCACCATTCTAGGTGTGAGGGCCCTGGCGTTTGTTGGTTTCCTAAAAGCCTCTTTGTCCTGATCCAAGATGCTTGGCAGCATGGGCAAGTCGAAGTTTCCTTTTTGGGGTGGTAGTAGTGTTTCTAGGAGGAAGCATAATCCCTCCTTCTCTTCTTCCTCTAGCTGCACCCCTCAAGTGTCTGCATTTTCAGCGGGGATGGGCTCGTTAGGTAATGGTCTATGCCCTCTTCCTCCCCTGAAGATCCTGCCATGGGTCTTTGAGATGATGGACTTATGGAAGCTTTGAATGTACTCAAAGTCATCGTCCCCCTCGAAGAACTCCTCTTATTCCTCATTGTGCGGCTCTGGGGTTGCTGGTGCCTCAAGGGCCATTTCCTCCTCCTCCGCAGTCTGGGTTGCAGGGGATTTTGCTGCGATGCTGAACTTTAAGGAATAGTAAAATTCCTTTTTCCTCTGGATAGGGTGCCCATCTCTGCCTCGAAGTTTCTCTTTTTCTTTTCGAGGGCCTGTGCCCGTAGGTCTGCTCCATCTGACGCTGAAGCATTCTGCTTGGGGGTCGAGGGTTCCGGCACCCTGGCTTTGTCCCTTGCTCCCTCGTGCTCTGGGTCTTTTGTTGACTCTTTCGATTACAATTTCTGGCCTTGAGTATCCCACTGTCTTAGGGTCTGAGCGTTTCGGCCTTACCTTCTTCCTTTCGGTGTCCTTTGACCCCTTCTTATGCTGATGGGTCTTCTCCGCCTGTGTCTCATGTATTTCAACATCCAAATCTTCTCCTCTTGCTGTTTCGGCCTCCTCCACGTTCTCCTCGTGGTCACTCGAGAGACCTAGGTGTCGGAGCGATTTCTGTTTTTGGGACATGGTGTGGTCCAGTTTTTGCCTGCGTAGTGCCTTTAAAGTTTTTGGTACGAATTCCACACAGGCCTCGCAGTCTTCATCTTTGTGGTCATCGGGTAGGCAACGGTTGCAGACCTTGTGGGGGTCCTTTTTCGCAAATTTGTGGTGTCACTTTGGGCAAAACTTAAAAGGGGTATTTTCCATAAGCCTTACTTGCCTGATTTCCCTTGATTCTTTGAGGGTGGTGGATCCGATCCTCTCGGATTGTTTCGAGTAGTTTTATGGCTTCTTTGCTGTGTACCCATGCAGCACATGCAGATTTCCCTGGTGTTGAGCGTCTACGTCGCTCTTCTTTTCTTGCGGTCTCCTTCAACGTTCTTTGTTGAAGAAAAAAAAAAACTTAAAAAAATGTTTTTAAAAATCTTCAGAGCTCCTCTGTTGTGCTTCCAGAGCCAACTGCGGAAAAAAGAATCTGAAGACGGAAGCCACGTACAGGACGGATTAAGCACCAAATAGTGATCGGCAACTCCCCTGAAAAAGGAAGGAAAAAAAAAAAGACTAGAACAGAAGACAGTTTCCTGGCCCAACCACTAGATGGCATAATGCACAGCATGTGACTCCAGAAAAGGATTCATACTGCAAAACCAGGCATGTCTACGCAATAGAATACTAGTGTAAATACCCCTAGCCTCTGTGTCTGCTGCCTTAAGGGCATATCTAATGGAGTTATTAGAAATTAATTGTCCATCTTGAACAATTTGCTGTCCTTTCTTTTTATACTCCTCAGGGAGATGCTGAGGAATTCCTTCATTTCATCCCAATGGACTCTGTTAGATCTTGCTAAGAGCCCTTGGGTGTTGGCCATGCACCAGTTATCAGCTGCTTGGACTGCAACCCTTTTACCAGAGGCGTCAATGAGATTAGATTATTTAACAGGTGGAGGGGTATCTGCCAATATTTGGGAGTTCGCCCTTTTCAGTGCATTTGAAACTTCCAAAGAACCTGGAGGGAGTTGACCCTTAATGTATATAGGGTCCGAGGATGCAGCCTTATATTTTTTGTCTACACTTAGTGATATTGTGGTGCGCATACTGGATCTTTGAAGATCTCTTCTACATGACATTCCATCCCTTTTAGCATGGGCAAGTACCGACATGCCCTTGTGGCAGAAGGCAATGTTTCAAAAAGAAAGTCGTCCTCAATAGGATCTTTATGCAATGGGACTTTATGGTATGAAGCGGCCGTAGCTATTAGTTCCTGGAATGATGTTGCATCATCATCGGGGGTAAGGGCTTCACTGGAGATAATGATCCAGATCTCTACCCAGTTGGGCCTATATCATAAGTGTCCCATGGATCTGTAGGTGGCTGCGGTATATCATCTCTATCCCTCTGATCTTCTATGTATGATTGCGGGGAGGCTAAAGGCATATTATCAACTATATCATCAAGTGAGTGATGTGGTGAATGAGGTGATGGGCGTGAAGGAGGTGTTGGGGTGGCGAAGAAAGTGGTAAAGGTGGATGTAAAGGACTAGTGGTAGTGGGTTTTTTGCTTTTCTTTTTAGGAGGTGCTTGCAGTTCAATGTCCTCCTCAAAAGTAAGCTGATGTTTTGATGTGGAAGGCGTCCACTGCACTGCCTTTGCCATAATAAATGGAGTACAAGGCTAGATGTGTATTTTCCTTGGTTTCAGGTCGATCCTCTCTGCCATAGTCCCTAGAATCAGTTCCAGTGTCGAGACAGAAGTTTTCGGCACCGAAGTTTGCGTTTAAGTGCCAAGATGGTCAAAGCCACAGCAGAAGCTCTTGGATTGCTCGGAGCCGAGGAGGAAGATGGTCAGCTTGGCATAGAGAATGGACAGCTTGGTGTGCTTCAGCTTGGCTTTCAAATCCAGGTCTGAGGATGGGGCACCCTTAGCTGATTTTCAGTGCTGACCATAGCCTATTAGCACTGGTGTCCTGTGAGCCGAAGATTCGGTTGGAACAGAATGTCATTTAGTAGGTTGGATGGGGCATCTGTACTCAATGCAAGCTGCCCTGACAGAAGGCCTTGTATCTGCATACCAAACTCCACTTCAGAGACTGACTGAGTCCCAAATGGAAAGGGCCTCCTCTTCCGTTGCTGGGGCCTCGTGTAGTTTCTCCTCTTGTTCGGTGTGATGGAGACCAAAGATGTTGGGGGTCTCCTTGAGGTCCTCAGGCTGCATCTCCTTTCGCCATGCTCTACGATACCATAGCGTCTTTTTCGATCGGAGCAATCAACCGGCTTTGCAATTCTCCTCATCGTGGTCGGGAGACACGAACAAGTTACAGACCTGGTGGAGGTCGGTATGAGGATACTTTGCGTGGCATCGAAGACAAAATCTGAATGGAGTCCGTTCCATTAGCAGCTCACCGTAGTTTGAGACCGACAAGATGAGAAAAGAAGGCCCAGATGGGCTAGGCCCGAAGTCTGTGATTGAAGCAAGTCAAACTGACGAGTGGCTATCTCCTTTATTATTGATGTGCAGGATAGGAAACATGATTGAAAACAATACAGACTGGAATCGAGGTGTAGATGTACCAAATAAATCAGAAGAAACAGCTTCGAACCAGAGCACAGGGGAACATGTCTGAACCTGATGGCGGACGGAAATCAATCTAACAATGAAGTCGATGCCAATGCACAGTATGGGGGGCGGGGGGGGGGCCTTTACCTCATGAAGCTTCTTTGATGAAAAAGAACTTGCAAACATCTGGACCCAACACTAGATGGCAGGGGTATGCAAAGCATGTCTATCAACAGCCACATATGCCATCGAACAAAATATACCATACCTGGTATGCCCCACAAAAGAAGGTTTGTTCCCAGACCAATCTTCTTGCACACCTTTACGTTTAAATGCCATATAGCAGGGGAAAGATGAACAATGCTAAACAACTAGTTTTCTTAGATGCTGAAAAGGCCTTTGACTGTAGAGTGAGGCTACTTATTTAGGTCACTGAAAAATTTGGGTCAGGATTGATCTATGGAGTGGTTCAAATGGTTCCTTCATCATTTCAGTAAGCACCATGTTTAAGTTCCACATGGGTGCTGTGCGCTCCTTGGTGGAGCTACCTTTTTGGCACCTTGTAGAAAATGTTTTACCCCCAGCATAGTGAAGCAGCTTCTTCCTATGTATGCCAGATGTACCTTTAGTGACGCAAAGAATAGACTGCTGTCTACCAAATGTGTGAAGTATCTGATGGCTGTAGTGTTGCATGCCCTGTCTTGGAAAATACTATATTTCTAGCACCATCTGGTAAATTTCTCCCATTTTGCTGTATAGCATTTCCTGGATGTCAGTCTTTGTGCTTCCCTGAGGATTATCACTGCTCTCTATGTGAGGCCCAAGTCTCCAAACTCTATGTCTTAATAAGCCATGCTGCTAGGTTCAAGGTGTTTAGTCCTGGGAATTCCCCCTAGCCCCTCTTCCCTCACCCCCATTGGAAAGCAGGTCATGAAAAGCAGGTCTTGTGACACTTGCAGTCACTGCATGTTCTTGTGTGCCGTCTAGATCAGATCTGAGAACCAGGATTGTCTTTTTTTTGGGGTGTGGGAGAGGTGGGGGGGCTAATGATTATTAACATCATCAGTAATCGCTTTAACTTGTTTATCACTAGTAAGAACAGTGGGATTGAGGGAATAATATATGCAATTTTCCTTGACTAGTCTATCAACAGGGCATTCCCTAGGGAGTGGCAGTCTGGGTGTCTGGATGCGAAGAACTGCCATTTTGCATTTCTGATGCCACAAACAAGTCTATTTCTGGCGTCCCCCATCCTTGGACCACCTGTTTGATCACTGCTTGATTCATCTCCCACAAGTGTGAGGCAGATGCTGGTCTACTCAGTTTGTCCGCTTTTACCCTGTCAACCTTAACAACAATACATCTACCAGGGGTAACCTGTCTCTGAATCGCCCAACTCCATATTTCCTGCACTAGTTTTGATAGCGTGAAGGATCTTGTCCACTCCTGTTTGTTAAAGAAGAACATTCTTGTTATGTTGCTAATATAAACTTTTATTGATTTTCCCCACACACAACTGTTTCTGAAAGACAGTGCCTGGCACCAGTAATCGTGTGCTGTACTGCTTCTTCTGATTTCCAAACTCCTATGATGTTGAGCTTCCCCATATGAGCTCTCCATCCTACGTGTGAGAAGTCCGTGGTGATATCACTGTCAAAGTTGGTAGTAAGAAGGATCTTCCTGCTAAGTTTGCCTGTTCCACCATTTAATTTCCTCTTGTATTCTCTGCGTGACGCACTAGATCTTCCCAACTCCCCATCGCTTGTGTCCATTGATTCTGGATCTACTCCTGGATCGGTCTCATGTGGTAATAATGGTAAGGAGAAGGCCATAATTCCCAGCACTCACTGTCAGAGACTGACCCCTTATGGTAGTGGCGAGCTTCTTGTGTTATTGCCACTACCCTCTTTTTACTTAGGAACACCCCTGTGTGTTTTGTGTCAATTCTTGCTCCTAATAAAAGCGTCTCTTGTTCTGGTGCTGGGAAGGAATTCTCCATGTTTAAGGAAAAAACCCAGCCTGTGGAGTGTTGTCATCACTGTTTTTATACTCTCTCTGCACTTGTGAAGCAAATCTCCTTTACCAGCCAGTCGTCTAGGTGGGGGTATACATGTATTGTCTTTCTTCCTAAATGCTCCGCTATGGCAACTAAGCACTTTGTGAATAACCTGGGTGCTGATTTTATTCCGAATGGTAGTATCCTGAACTGGAAGTGCGCCAGGCCTTTTACGAAGCATACAAACTTCTTGTGGCTAATGTTCATTAAAATGTGCAGCAAGGCATCTTTTAGGTCTAGGGCTGCTATATAATCCTCCTGTTGGCGTTGTGGGATAACCTCTTGTAGCATTGTCATTTTTAGGTGGAACACAGCAGTGTGCAAGCACTGCTTTTCCAACGTGCTGTTATCTATTTGGGCTTTAAATCACAACCACTTCATCCCATCACTATTGCTCGTTCATGGGGTTGCCCTTCAAAAATCCTTTGCTATCATTGGTAAATGCTTTACGTTTGCCCCTCCTTCAGGCGGTTTGGTAACCGTCTTGGACATCGACCCTGTTACAAGGCTAACTGCACTTTTGGCAATACGTTTGACTTCGAGCTTTTTCCTTTTGTGTGTCTCCATCCCGCTGATGCTCATAGCAGCCATGGTGCATTGATTCGGCTTGCTTATGTGAAAATGTTTTAATTTATGTCTCCAGAAAAGTTCTGTTTGGAGTTTACAACCCTAATACCTCTAACTCGAGCAATTGAGAGACCCATTGCTTTGCAAATGCTTGTTAATTTGTGTCTTTATGAACCTGTTTAGGAGGTGGCGGTCTAGAGGGGGCTATAGCGATTTGACAGGTTTTTGATACCAGGAAATACAAAGAGCAGTTTCCTTGCTTGATCTCCTTCAAGGGTACTTCCTCTATTTGCTATTTTTTGTAGCAATTCCCTCACTTCCTGGGGAAGACAGGTTTTTTCTTTCTTCCTATGGGTTGTCTTCTCTGGGCCCCATTTTAGCTCCTTTTTATTAGTTCTATGCAATAGCCTTGTTGAATGATGTTGAGCATTTACTTGTCTAATGTGACCTCCCTCCACTCCTGAAGACAGGCTTGTATTTCACCCCCCCCCCAACCCTTAGGTGTTCTCCGTGGGTGGGCCCTTTGCTTGCTATTGCCGTCACTCTGAACAGCTGCCTTCTGTTCCTCACTCACCCTCGAAAGAGCCATCTCTGTGGCGCTTGTCACTACCATTGCTGTTTTGGTGCCTGTGCGTGACGTGTATCGGAAGGGCTGGTGTGTTGTGGCAGCATGGAAACCTACTTTTCCAGATGGCCTTCCAGTAGGTGCGACTCTCCTTCTCTGCCGACTTCTAAACTGCATGGCTCCTTATCATTTTTTAATAGTTGCAGTTTCGACCTGGACTTCATTTTTGAACCCTGAAACTCCTTAAGGTTGTCCCTGCTACCAGAGGTCGACTTGCTGTGTCACCGGCCTCCACTGCTGACTTCAAGCATATTTGCAATGTTCTTTCCCTCTTCCATGAGGGAGCTCGCCCTTTCTTGGTACTGCTCTGGTAATTGTTTCATTAATTCTGCAATCTCCTCCCACTGTTGGTGGGCATACCGGTTAAGCAGGGCATTCTAATTTGTGATACTACATTGGGTTACAGCTCCCCTTCCAAGCTTTCTCTCCACCATTTCTATTCTATTCTTTTCCTTTCCTTTCTTTACCTGGGGTAGCCCAGAAGTAGTTGGCCCTATCACTCTATGCCTGGAGGTGGGCACACTGACTGAGTCTGCCACTGCATTGCCCCATATGTATACAGGACCCTTCGAGGAATGTTTATATTTCTTTTTGACCCTGGGCATTACTGACCTGTAGGTTGTTGGTTTTTTAAGTCCTTCTCTCCTGGTTCAAAATGCTCAGAAGCATTGGTAAGTACTGGCACTTGCTTTGCGATGGTAGGAGTGTCTTGAGCAGAAACCAGTTCTTCAACTTTTCTTCCTCCAGCTGGACCCCCTACTGGTCTGTTGTCCTTTTGAAAATGTGGTTGTACATGGTGATATCATCCGGACGTCGAAGGCCTTGAGGGATAAGTGTACACTCCCTCTTCAGGGAAATCTACCTCTAGGTCCTGCCATGGCAATCTGATGGTTTCTGAGCCCTTGACGTCTTAAAGGCAGACCCTGTGACGCAGAGTCCTCTTCTTCATTGAAAAGGTGTTATTCCTCCTTGTCCTGTGGCTTTGGAGTCACTAGGGTTTCCAATTCACCCCAGAGTCTCTCTCCTCCTGTACATTTTCTGACGAGGGTTTGACGTGATACGGAAGTCTCAGAGGAAAGCTTCAAAGTCCTCCTACTTTTGAAAGAAGGTAACCATTGCAGCCTCAAGCCATTTCTTTTTGCACTCGATTTTGCACATGCATTCTCCGGCATCATGTGTGGTCACTGGTCTCTTTGATGTCAAAGTTTTGGCTTTTGGTGTCTCAACTGCATTCTTCTTCGGTTTCTCCTGATTGTCTTTTGACACCTGTTTCTTTTCAGGTTCTACTGCCTATGGTGTCCTTTGTGTGAAAACCAAGGAGCTCCTTTGGCATTGACAAATTCGGTCATTGAGAGTTTTGGCTCCGAGGCAGTCTTTTGGGTTCTTGAGTTCGATGATCTTGGCTCACTCCCCGCTTGTTTTTTTCCCCAGCATAAACTGCCCACACTTATCTTTCCAGTTCCTCTTTCTCGACGTCCAAGCCCCCTCTCTCAGCTCCTTCCATGATGTTGTCCTCCTGGATCAACAATCCAAGGTCTTTCAGCAATGGAGTTTCCTTCTGCCTGTGCACAAGCCTCACAGCCTTCAGTGCTGTGGTCTATCAGCAGGTTGTCCCTCTGGGCAAACTTGTAGTGGTTCTCCGGGCATAAACAGAAAGGTGTTTTTTCTATCTCGCTCATAGACAGGACCACCCCCCTGCCTTTCGGCCTTCCCTGTGCTCCATTTACTTCAGATTTTTTTGTCGATGGAAATCTGAATTCTCTTGATGAGGCTCCCTTTCTTTTTCTGCAATTATGTTTTCCTTCTAGATCTTTGATTTTTCCTGGACGATAATTTGTCTGCTTTCTTTCAATGTTTGGAGAGCTTTCAGTGATATTTCCAGACCAGACACCAGAAAAAAAGCTGGCAAACATATGCAGAGGCTTCTAGGATGGGTGTCTGACGTTATGACTAAGTCCCAAATGGAGAAAACAGTTGACACCCAACAAAGAAGGGGGTGGGGGGGGTGATTCTAAGAGACTATTACAAGAGAAGAGAGGTCTGGACCCAACCACTAGATAGTGGAATGCACAGCATGTGAATCCATAAAAGACTCACGCTGCAAAAGTACAGGTTGTCAAAATGATTGTGTCCCCACCCTCATTTAATTAATATTTTTCAGAAACACTAGCATGTATCAGACATGTTTTTCTAGATGATGCTTCAATGAAATAGTATCTGAAACTGCACAGTAGTTTAGGAAACGTTTTTATGTCTTGGCTAGACAGGGCATGCGCGGTCTCAAACACATTTTGTTTAAACACAGTGGGCTATGGCCCACTCACAGCTTACCACTGCTTAATTTCAGTGGCACTCTCATTTGCTTCGTTCCCATCTGTCAAGGCATGCTTGCATCATGTCCTCTTCTTGATTTTTGGCCCACCTCTCAGCATGGACCAAGTACTTGTGTCCTTCCACTGCTCTAGTTTTTGGGCCTATATATTTTTTGGGCTCAAGCACTCCATGCAAGTGCTTGTGGTTTCAGGCTGTTTCCCATATCTATATCCAAGCTGCTCCGTTTCAGTTCCACCCACCACATCTGTGTTGTTTCTTTCTTCTCCACATTCGTTTTTATCTCTCATCCCACTTTCCCTGTTTGGTTTTTCCTTGCCCATCTGCTCCCTCACTCCTGCTGTTGTGTTGACTACTTCCCTCCCACCAGTTTTCTGTGTGTTGACCCACAAGTTAGTCTTTATATTGCTTTAAATTGGTAATTTTATTTCTAGGATTTGGCTTAAGTATTGCCCCATTTGAACCAGCTCATGCGATTGTTAACAGTTTAGTACAGCGTTCCAATAAAGAATGGTTACGAAAACACCTGAAGAGTGCTTACAATAAGACTCAACATATCCTACCAGTTCTTTACTTCAAAAAGTAGAGCACTGTGCTGCACTAATAAGAATACTTTGTGTGAATTTCTAAAAATTAGATGCAATAAAAAAATAATAATAAAAAAAAAAAAACAGTAGAATCACCTATGGTATTAGTAGAAATATACATAGTATTTAATATTCAAATATGCATAAATAGATAAAAGCAAACTGCAGGTCATAGTCTAAGAAAAAGAATAGGTCAATTAATTTTAATATTTTCAAGGTTAAATTGTTGAGATCTAATTGGTTTCAACTAGGACTTCCTAGTTACAACCATCTACGATTTAAGTCAATCATGGGCAATGTCCAAGAACTTCGTCAATTTCCCAATACTGCCATTAGTTTGTAGTGAAAAATAATACCTTTTTGGCTTCTTTTACTATTCGAAACAAGATTTGGAGCAGATATTTGTTTTGCTTATCACTCTATCAGGGTAAAGACATAAAACATACTCTTCAGATTTGTCATGGGTTGTTACAAAGCCTCTCAAGCAGGACAAGGGTGGCAGATATTCCAAGTGCCCTTGCACTGCTTCAGGAAGATGTGAACAAGTCAAAAAAACTTTCAAAAGCTTGTTTTGTTACAGTCTCCAGGTTGTCACTGTACTGCCACAAAGACTGAAAATAGGATTTCAAGAGATATCCCATACTGCGCTTGATAAAGACGTAAACTACATTAAGAAATTAGATAAATGTTCTTCATTTAAGAGTTTCTTGAAGATTTAAAAAATGTTTTGCTTTACATTGCAGACTCACTGAGATAAAATAAGAATACACGGACCTTCTTTGTGCTATAACACTTCCCCTTCTTTCTCAACATGATATATAGTAGTTTGTCTTTTAACACAATGCAAGCAGGTTTCATGAACGGATGCCCATTAACCTCAGGGTACTTATAGCACAAATCCACACTTCCTTGTCCCACAAATAATTTTTTGCTGTAGAAACGAAAATTGGCATGGTCCATGTAGATGTACCGCTACTGCACCAGGACTTGCGGAACACCACTAGTAGAGTCACTGAGGCTGAGGTGCACATGCCCACTATGGAGAATGAGGTGTCCTACTTGAAGACAAAGGTCTCTCACCTCCTCTCCGAAACAGATGAATTACACCATTGTGCACAGGACTCTCAAAATCGATCGAGGCGCAACAACCTCAGATTTGTAGGTTTTCCAGAGGGTGTGGGTTCGCTGCTGCCCACAGAGTTCCTGAATCAATGGTTTAAATCATGGATGCTGTCAGACAAACTCTCCCCCTGGCTTGCTGTGGAAGGCACGCGCAGGACCCTCAGACTTAGGCCGCCCCCTGGGGCACTACACAGGCCGATGATTGGTTGCATCCTTAATTTTGAAGACAGATACTCAACCTGCGGAGGGTCGCTCCCTCCCGGACCGGAGGTGCCAGGAAGGCAAGGAGTCTAATCTTCCCAAACTATACCAAGGAGCTGCAGACAAAACAGATTCTAGGCGGTGGTCAAACAAAAGCTCAAGACCCTTACCTTATCCTACATGCTCCTGTTCTCTTCTCAAAGTGATCTACACCAATAAGACACAATTCTTTGAAACTCCAGAGTCTGCTTGGGTTTGGTCACAGAGGACAAACCGCTTGCCAGCGGAGATGCTTACCTCCTTCCTCTGGTGCAGCCCACACGGCAGCAGGCTCAGGCACTCACTCAAAGCAACAGAGGTGCGGACCCATTCCCGCCAGGGACATTGCAACACACAGGCAAGCTCGCCCTCCCAGAGCTCTGATACTTCGGTGCTGCCAGTGTGGGGATCGGACCCTCCAAACAGGGATGGAGTGGCCTTCCAGGTTTCAGCCCTGTAGGAGGGGGGAATTACAGGAGAATACCCCCTTGCCTGATGACGGGACTATATTGTCCAAAAGTCCCACGCTGGGACGATGCTGTTAGATGGTCTTCAAGAGGATAGCCTTTGTAATGTTCATATCACTGAACACGATCTGTCACAGATCCTATTAAGGAGGCGTCCACCACTCCAAGTCTGAATCAGTAATATTTCTTGGTTCTGTTGAAAGTTCAGGGACGACTGATGATGTACGGGTGGTTTTTTTTAAGGGGTGAGCAGGTCCGACTTGCCTTCCTAGGATGGTTTTTCACATTCTGTCATGGAACATTAACAGTCTACTAGATCGCTTTACGCTATTGCATTTTGAATACGGGTTCCTCCCGTCTGTTCGAATGCTTCAGGAGACTCACTTGATGGACACACATTGCCTATTCCTGCTTCGTCAGGGTTACGATAGGATCTACCATGCTGCATGTGCCAAGGGATTCCGTAGGGTGGTGATCCTTCTGCACCGATCCTTTCCCATGAAAGTTAGTGACTGACCCACAGGGCTGATAGCTTGCGGGCAGTGTGGAAGGTCGGTCCGTGGATCTCATTTGCTTCTACGCCCCCAAAATGGCCACAAATCCTTCTTAACCGCACTCACAAAGGTAATACTGATGTTTCCTGGTGGCCTTACAGTTGTGGGTGGTGACTATAACGTGGTCCCTGACCCAAGGATGGACTCAACTGGTGCCCCTTCTGTGCTACACTTTAGCAACGCTCGACACCTCTTGAACTGGGCGACTGCTTTTGGCTTATGCGATACCTGGAGACTGTGGATTCCCAGGCAATGACAATATACACCTACATCACCTGCACATCACTCATGTGCACAGTAATCTTATTTTTATGCCTGCCACTAAATGCCGGCTGATGTACCGGGTACAGATTCTCCCGCAGGAGATCTCCGATCATGCCCCTGTCCTCCTGCACTTGGGTACGGCAAGCGACACCCCGCACCCCATGTGGAGGCTTAAAACCCGGCATCTGCAGAATAAGCTCTAGAAGATGAAATATTGGTGTATTTATAAACTAACAGCGGAATGGTACGCTCTGCTGGCACCCTAAGGGTGGCCTGTAAGGCCACCATTAGATGCCACACCAAGACCAAGAACATACTTAGGGGAAAGGAGAAAGTAAAACACCAACACCTGTTGATTAAGGCAGCGAGGCAGATTTGACATGCCTCCAAGGCGAGTGTACATGGCTGGGGAGACAAGAACAGTAAACTATTGTATTGGCTGGCATCACAGCCTCTGGCTGGTCAGGTGATATTTGAGATACTGAACAGCGACAGAACCCCCAGCGCACTACCCACACCATGGACCGGACATCTGCCACGGACTATAGCCACCTCTCACCTGCAGCCCCGCGACTGCTGGCTGAAGTGGACTTCCCCTAACCAAACGAGGTACTCCTTCCTCTGCTGTTGCAAGCCAAGATGTAAGCCCTCAAAGACCCCAGCCCCAATGGGTACCCTACAGAGTTTTACACCAAATACGGTGAGGTTCTCACCCTCTACTGGCTTGGCAGTTGAGACTGGTTCCTTCCTGAGAGATACTGACATGGCCACCATCGTTGTCATACCAAAAACACATCCCCCACCTATCTCCTGCGCAGCTTATCACCAACCTTCTTAATCAATGGGGAGGACAAGGCTTTAGTAACAATGCAGGTTTATGGCTGCCAGAGGCAAAAGACATTGTCTTAGACAACTTCATGTATCCCTTGCCCATCACTACTTACTCACACCCTAGCTAGCCCTGCTCCTCACAGACTTTAGGAAAACATTTGATACAGTGGACTAGGGGTACCTCTCCTGGGTCTCTCAAAGGGTGGACAGGCATCGAAAAATCATAAAAATGTTACTTGACTTGTAGGTCGAGTAACTTGAATAATGTACTGGACCGTAACAGTAATGTACTTGACCCATTAATGGGTCTCAAATGTGTGTTTGTAGGCAAACATTTTACTGTTGCCTTTTTATTCATTCTCACACGAGTGTGCCTTCAAATATGCGAGATCAGCATTTCTGCTGTACAAAAAACGTCTGTTTGATTAAATGGACTAAACGTTTGCTGTATGTATAAACATAATCTACCCCACATATAGGGGACACATGATCCATTACTTGCCTCAGTTTTCTAATAGCATTGCTACCAGGGCAGGAGTGTATGTTTAAACACCAGTTTTTAATAAATATATTACTAAAAGCATGATGTAGTCGCACACTGTCATTTACAGAGAGAGATTTTCCATGAAATGTCTAAAAACCTTCCCACTACCTTGCAGCTTAACAGATAAAACTGTATAATGTATTAACAAATCTGTAAAAATCGGGTTTCAGAAAATATTTATTCTTTGCACATCACCAAGTAAGGTGTTCTGATTTGTGTTCATCCTATTAAAATATTTTTCTCATCACACATAAGTACTAACAATTGACTTTCACTACTACTGAACTGTATTTTGAAATGTTTGTACAGTTGACTTAGATATTTAAATGTTGTTTGTTAGGAAAAAACAGACAGAATCCTGGAACTTTGCAGTCAGAAGGAAAAGTAATTGTAAGACAAACTGACTTTTGACCTCTGTCTCTCAGCACAGAGCAAATGTGACAAAAAAAAAAAAAGATGTAAATTCACTGAACAGAACACCTGTTCTTTTGTCAACTCACCAGAATCGTCTCGTGCAAGTCCTAGAAATAGCTCGACTGATAAATTATGACACGCCACAGCGAGTGGGCGAGCAGAATTTGAGGCCTGGGTGGGGATTGGTCCTCGCTTTCGTAGCTTTGTTCGGGTGCTTTCGTCTAATCTTATTGCGTAGGTACAGATTAATGCTGCAGTCTCTAATGAGTTACCCATATGCCATGGGACTCGACAGGTCTGCCCCTTGTCCCTCCCCCTCCTTTTTTCCCTGGCCATTAAGCCCCTTAAGCTTCTTCATTGTGATGCGCAGGTGCGGTGCTGGGAGTGGACCATAGGACAAGAGGACCGCATTGAGCTATACGCAGATTATGTTATCCTGTTTCTTTCCAACCTTAAAACAAGCGTCCCTCGCTGTCTCCAGCTCTTTGCTGAGGCATCTGGACTACACATTAACCCCGCCACGTTGATACTGGTGCCGCTGTCCCCATCGCAGAGCTGTGTTGCCAAGATTTGTATACCTCTTTCAGAACATTCCACAACTGATAACCCGCCATTGGCTCAGCAAAATGAATTCAGTGGCTATCTCCTTTCTCTGGTACAACCATAGGCCACACCTAGCCTTTGTGAATTGTCAACGTGCTCTGTATGATGGCAGCCTTGGTATAGCCAGCTTTTATCTTTATTACCTCACATCACAGCTTCTGAAGATAAATGACTGGTTCAGTGGGGGATGCTCCAACCCAGAATACATGGTGGAACTGACCTCGATGGGGTTTCAATGGATCACGGTCATGTTATATGGCAATAGTGACTCTGCTGCCATATGGCAGTATGTGCTTCGTCACACCAGAGGGAACTCCAAACTCACCCAACAGACTCCCCTCTGGTAGGGTACATGGTTGGGTGAAATGGTTGTGATGGGGGCTTCACTCGTTGGGATACTATAGGCATCTCACAACTGGGTGACGTCTGGTACACAACTATACTCTTTTCAGGAACTCGAACCTGCGTATGTGCTATCCTCAAAACAATTTCACATACAGCTACAATTGCAACACCCTCTGCATACCCACATTCCATATGGCATGCTTCTTCCTGAATGTAGATCCTGGAGGCTAAGATCCTGATGGGTTCACTGGGGAAGGTTGGTGTCTCGCAGATATGCTGCACACAGATTATTAATGCCCCCTCTACACTGGAACACCTTCAGACCCGAAGGGAGGACTGGCTAAGACAGCTGGAGGATTGGTGTGATGCGGTGATGGCCCCCTGGGTCATCACGATCTCCTCCAGACTTAGTATGTTGCACCAAACAATTTCAACAGTGCTTATCTCACTCCTGATTGGCGGTGTAATGTGGGTCTCCTTTCCAGTCCAGCATGATTTCGTTGCTCACAAAAAACTTTGGACTTTTACCACATGGTTTGGACCTGTCCTCTGATAACACTGTACTGGACCGCTGTAGCTGCAGCACTGTCAGTGGTACTGAGACGGGAGGTGGAACTTTCATCACAGGTGCTGCTTTTGGGTATTTCGGTGGGTGCTGGAGGCTCGAGGGCGAGCTACCATAGTGGCTAAATGAGACATGGTTACCCGCTGGAGAGCTTCTGAGCCCCCCACACTGCCTCACTGGTGTCACAGAATGGACTAGTGCACCCAGCAGGAGAGGCTATATATGAGCTCAGGGGATGCCCTTCAAAGCATGCTCTGATTTGGGGTAAATGGTGGGAGCATTCTCAGCTGGGGCATCCACTGTCACTATACTTGCATACTGACTGTTCTTTTTCTTTTCTAGTTCTGTGGTTGTGCTGTCTTTGCTATACTCTACGGTTTCTGTATTAAAGCCAATAAAAATTGTTTATTAAAAAAATTAAATAAAATTAACCTGCAAATTCAAAAACTTGATTTTTTCCAGGTATTCAGCTGTAGATTTACTGGTGTGTTTTGGATCACTGACTTATTGCACTGCATGTTTAGCTAAGCTTTAGCTATTGGACAGATGGACTTGCATTTTCCTCTCAAATGTGCTTGTATGTAGAGCAATTCATCATGGTGGGTTGAATTGTTACGGTGCGTCCAGGTATTGCTGCCGCAAAGTAGACCTAAATCATCACCCCTTCAACACAACGCTTGATGGTTGCAAAGAGGTTAACGGCGTTGTTAGACCTGACAGCTTTTTGGCATGTCTCCCCTGTCTTTTTGCCTTCTGACCTCCTGTTTTTACGGTACACTGGACTCCGATTTTGCTGGTTTATTGTCTCTGCGCACTTTACCACTGCTGATCAGTGCTAAAGTGCAAGTGGTCCCTATGTAAATGTATGTATTGGTTATTGGGCTATCCATGACTGGCATTTTTGATTTACTGGTAAGTCCCTAGTACAGTGCACTAGAGGTACCCAGGGGCCTGTAAATTAAAATGTTACTAGTGGGCCTGCAGCACTGGTTGTGCCACCCACATTAGTAGCCCTATAAACATGGCTCACACCTGTCACTGCAGTGTCTGCAGTTTTAAACTGCCAATTCGACTTGGCAAGTGTACCCACTTGCCTGGCCCAAACCTTCCCTTTTGGTACATGTAAGGCACCCATAAGGTAGGCCCAATGTAGCCCCATGGGCAGGGTGCAGTGTATTTAAACAGTAGGACATATACTGGTGTGTCTTACGTGTCCGAACAGTGAAATTCTTTCCAAATTCAGTTTTCACTGTTGCAAGGCCTATCTCCCTCATGGGTTAACATGTGGGCTGTCTTTAAATAACTTTTAAGCGCAGATTCCCTTTGAGGGCAGATGGAAATATGGAGTTTGGGGTCTCTGAACTCACAATTGAAAGATATATCTTTTAGTGAAGTTGTTTTTTAGATTAGGAGTTTGAAAATGACACTTTTAGAAAGTATCTCACTTAAAAATGCTCCCAGAGGAATTATTTAGAAATAGTAAGCGTACATATTACCCAGTCTTCAATTAATGAATAAGACAACTCTGTACTGTTAAAATCTAATATATTACTCAATAGGATTTAGGAAGGTCAAAAAAGTACAACAATTTCAACAAATGTCCATTTCATAAACAACAACACTGTATATAACCCCTTTAGATCATAAGATTGAATCCCAACTGCAGATCCAGCAAGGGGTTATAACCCTCCTCATGACACAGATCTGCACAATAATTGCCTGGTTTTTAGTCCCAGTTCAAGCAATGTCATGGACCTTCAATTCAGCTTGTCAAATGAGAAGGTAATGTTGACGTTTTGGCCTGTAGTGGCAGTCAGAGGTCCATCAGATCATCATAAGGACTCAGTGTTGTTAAATAATACCTACACATAAGAAAAATTAATTAAAAAACAGTACCTGCAATCTATTAAATCACACCATGTGTACCACCTGTTAAACCCCCAAAAACACCAAAACACAGGTGGGGATACTACTATAAGCCCCCACCTATATGACCAGGAAAGTTTAAAAAAATACTTTAAAAACATAGCAAACGTGCACCATAAATACACTATGGCAGGCTCCCAACTAGAATAGCTATTTATATATTCTGCTACTTACAACAGGTTGCAAAAATAGGCTCTGTAGCAACACACCTGGGGACTTCAACCTACAAGCCCAAGTAAACAAATCTACAAAGATTAACATATTAGAATTGCTTAACAGTCATACAACATAAACTCTAGAAAAACTCTGCCTCTCCTCTAGACAGTGAGTGACACAAAGGGAGCTGGGACGTAGCCTGCATATCCTGATGAGCCATCTGAGCTAGAGTGGAGGGAGGAGTGGTCACTTACACCTGAAATGACTGTGCCTGCCCTCACACAATACAGTCTCCAACCCTTGTGTGTGTCTGGGGCCTAGCCTGGACAAGGAAGGATTTTGCAAACACTTGAGGCTTTGCTTTGAAGTTTGCCAACTTCAAGGGCAGAAAGGGGTGTAAGTACTGAACCAAAAAAAACAGAGTTTTAAAATCTTTCTGGAATGAAGAGGAACCTCTGCCTAGGAGAAGAGCTTAAGCGGGATTACTGTCCCTTTGCTGTTTTGGTTTGCTGGACTTCGCTGCTTCTGCCTGAAAAGAGTGCAAAGAGTGAAATTGCTGTGTATCCTGCTTGAGAAAGTTCTCCAAGGACTTGGAGTAGAGCTTGCCTCCTGTTGGAAGTCTCAGGGACAACAAAGACTTCAGTTCCCTCAACCTCCAGCACTGGGAACTGTGTGTTTTGTGCTGTTCAGAGGGAGAAACCACTGCAACGTCGCCAACGCCGCCAGTGGCCTGCACCGTGACCTGCAGATGCCGCACGGAGCTACACTGCCCAGCTTCGCACCCCGACCCTGGTCTGACTGACGCATTGCGGCCTGGGCATCCCCAACGCCGCCGCAACCGCTCCTGCCGACACCAGCGCCACTGTCTGCGCTCCTCACGAGCGGTGTCTACAGGCCACGGTGCAAAGCACCATCCCATCCCGCACCACAGACCCGGCCCGACGCCAGCACCATTGACTCCAGTGTCAACGGACATACCTGCCTGCACCGTGGCCTGTGGACATCACTCGTGGGTGTCACGAAGCACCGTTCAGTCCTGCACCGCCAGCTTGGGCCTACCGACCACAGCGCTCCCGCAACGACAATGCCACTGCCTGCACCATGACCTGGTGACACCGCACGTTGCACTGCCCCGCTTCACACCGCAGCCCTGGTCTCACCGACACCGCTGGACGCTGTCACTGAGCCGCTGCCTACACCGTGACCTGTGGGCACTGGACGTCACATCGTCCCGCTTCACACCACAGCCTCAACGCCATCCACGCCAGAGCTCTTGATTTCATCAGCCCAGAGTTCGATCAGCAACGCCTGTGACTTCAAGGGCCTGATGACTCCTGCACAGACTCCGGAACTGACACCGCAACGCCGCTCAAAGTGAGGATCACAAACCCTGCAATGCCAAAAGTTACTGTTGCAGATCTCCCTGACTCCATAACTGGTCCACAATGCTGTGGCCGGCCTGAACTGTTGGTTTTGTTGCTCACAACGCCGTGATAGCCCCAGGTGGAGCTATCAACTGTATTTCTGAGTAAATCTTATCACATTCATATTTTTATTATTGTATGTTGGATTTTTATCATATTTGGTCTTGTTATATATATATATATATATATATATATATATATATATATATATATATATATATATATATATATGGAAAATGTCACTTACCCAGTGTAAATCTGTTTGTGGCATGTTTCGCTGCAGATTCACATGCTATGCACAGGTCCTGTCATTTAGTGTTGGGCTCGGAGTGTTAAAAGTTGTTTTTCTTTGAAGGAGTCTTTTCGAGTCACGGGATCGAGTGACTAATTTTCTAAAACTAGTGTGGTCTCCTTTTGTAGTGTTTTCATTTATTACTGTGTGTTATGTGCAAATGCTTTACACATTGCTTCCGAGATAAGCCTGACTGCTCGTGCCAAGCTACCAAGGGGGTGTGCAGGGGTTATCTGTGCAGGTATCCCCCTTATCCTGACTAGAGGGAGGGTCCCTACTTAGACAGGGTGCAAACAGACTGCCAACTAGAGACCCCATTTCTAACAGGCATGATACAGTGTCTGGTTTCACCAAACATGAAATTGTGCAAGACAGGCAGACAACTCCACCGTGGCCTAAACTTCCCTCAGTATTTTGTCTTAACAGTCTTTAGGTTCCTTCAGTTGCTGCATTGCAAACTCAAGCCACATATCAATGTTCTTTTTATGAAGAGGAGGTTTTCTATTGGCTGGTCTTCCATTAAGATTGTATTTGTTCAGTCTTTGTCTAGTGATAGAAATCTGAATTCAAACATTTATTGACCAGGGCCCGTATAGGCTATGCAGCTTTGGGATTCTTTGCAATTTAGAGGTGAATCCTATAGTCCGATTGTGGGATGAGATTGCCAGAAACCCATTCTTGGGTAGATTGGGATCAGACTTTAACTTTTTCTGTTTAAACATAATATTTCTCACGGTGCAATTACGGACCATAAAATATTCAGAAACTTCGTAAATGGCATTAGACACATGAGCAGAAATTACTCTTTGAAACCCTCATGGCTATACAGGGAGTGCAGAATTATTAGGCAAATGAGTATTTTGACCACATCATCCTCTTTATGCATGTTGTCTTACTCCAAGCTGTATAGGCTCGAAAGCCTACTACCAATTAAGCATATTAGGTGATGTGCATCTCTGTAATGAGAAGGGGTGTGGTCTAATGACATCAACACCCTATATCAGGTGTGCATAATTATTAGGCAACTTCCTTTCCTTTGGCAAAATGGGTCAAAAGAAGGACTTGACAGGCTCCGAAAAGTCAAAAATAGTGAGATATCTTGCAGAGGGATGCAGCACTCTTAAAATTGCAAAGCTTCTGAAGCGTGATCATCGAACAATCAAGCGTTTCATTCAAAATAGTCAACAGGGTCGCAAGAAGCATGTGGAAAAACCAAGGCGCAAAATAACTGCCCATGAACTGAGAAAAGTCAAGCGTGCAGCTGCCACGATGCCACTTGCCACCAGTTTGGCCATATTTCAGAGCTGCAACATCACTGGAGTGCCCAAAAGCACAAGGTGTGCAATACTCAGAGACATGGCCAAGGTAAGAAAGGCTGAAAGACGACCACCACTGAACAAGACACACAAGCTGAAACGTCAAGACTGGGCCAAGAAATATCTCAAGACTGATTTTTCTAAGGTTTTATGGACTGATGAAATGAGAGTGAGTCTTGATGGGCCAGATGGATGGGCCCGTGGCTGGATTGGTAAAGGGGAGAGAGCTCCAGTCCGACTCAGACGCCAGCAAGGTGGAGGTGGAGTACTGGTTTGGGCTGGTATCATCAAAGATGAGCTTGTGGGGCCTTTTCGGGTTGAGGATGGAGTCAAGCTCAACTCCCAGTCCTACTGCCAGTTCCTGGAAGACACCTTCTTCAAGCAGTGGTACAGGAAGAAGTCTGCATCCTTCAAGAAAAACATGATTTTCATGCAGGTCAATGCTCCATCACACGCGTCCAAGTACTCCACAGCGTGGCTGGCAAGAAAGGGTATAAAAGAAGGAAATCTAATGACATGGCCTCCTTGTTCACCTGATCTGAACCCCATTGAGAACCTGTGGTCCATCATCAAATGTGAGATTTACAAGGAGGGAAAACAGTACACCTCTCTGAACAGTGTCTGGGAGGCTGTGGTTGCTGCTGCACGCAATGTTGATGGTGAACAGATCAAAACACTGACAGAATCCATGGATGGCAGGCTTTTGAGTGTCCTTGCAAAGAAAGGTGGCTATATTGGTCACTGATTTGTTTTTGTTTTGTTTTTGAATGTCAGAAATGTATATTTGTGAATGTTGAGATGTTGTATTGGTTTCACTGGTAATAATAAATAATTGAAATGGGTATATATTTGTTTTTTGTTAAGTTGCCTAATAATTATGCACAGTAATAGTCACCTGCACACACAGATATCCCCCTAACATAGCTAAAACTAAAAACAAACTAAAAACTACTTCCAAAAATATTCAGCTTTGATATTAATGAGTTTTTTGGGTTCATTGAGAACATGGTTGTTGTTCAATAATAAAATTAATCCTCAAAAATACAACTTGCCTAATAATTCTGCACTCCCTGTATATATTGACTTAGGTATCATGTTATGGCAAATCTGAATATTTGAAAATAAACTTACAAAGTTTCTGAGACTGTTTAAAAGTGGTAGGAATTTGTGGTGAACAAGTAAATCATACATAGTTGTTTAGAAACCCATCACTCTACTGACATTTTAAACTATATCAAAGTAATAAGAGTCCCTTTACATTTACCAAATTATGGTGTCTGAAAGTGGCTGAGTTATGACAAATGACATTTCTGTTTGTTATTGGTCACCGGAGGTTAAATTTATCTATTACAACAAGGGTATGGAGAGAGGAGACTCATGAGCATGTCATTTGTTTTTCACAGCACTTTATGCACCTCACGCTCTGTGGCTTTCTGCATAAAGTGTAGATCCTCCTCAGAAGTGCATGTTCACAACTAATAAACCCCCTCTCCCCACCGCCGCCCCAAACGTTCCCTTTCTCCTCTGGCTATTAGTTGCTTTAGGCTCCTGTTAGCACAATAGTGTGGTATGGAATCCGTCAAGGTAATCAGTCAAGGAACCAGTGAAATAGTACTCGGCGCAATGAGACCAGAGGAGGTTTACGCTTTTTTTATTGGCTGTAAGTAACCTCACTATAGTTGGCGCCTGCCCTTAGTGGCAAGCTGGGGAGGGAGCATCCTCGTCGTCATAACGTACACCAGACAGGCAGAAACAGAAAAAGCAACATGAGAAAACATCCACATACACAGACTTGCACAGCAGCAATACAAATCACTTCTCTCTCTTCAACTGCAGCCTGTAAATGCTGAAAACTTTCACTAACGTGACACCCTCACACTGCTGGCCCTATATATGACTGAGGAGGAACACCCATGCACTGGACTAAAAGAAGGAAGGGGAGAAGAGGTGGATGCACCCCCTTAAAATGCCTACCCAACAGAAGGATGGCGAATAGGGAGCAAAAGGAGTGCAAATGCGTAAACAAATTAACAACTGGAAAGGCTGATGTCACAAAGGATGATAAGTCACAACTTAAATACCAGAGAACATATCACTTTTAAAAATGCGAAGTCACCTTTACTGTACAGTTCACAGTGGATCGCCTACTTATTTCAGATGCATTTCATTTTTGATAGTATTACATGCTTCCATTAAAATAAAAGTTTACTAACTTTAACATGCACTTTCAGACTTACAATGCGAGCACATTTCCAGGGGGTAGCTTGCCTCGTTTCCCTGAAATACAAGAAACAGGGGCACATTTAGCATACTAAGGAAAACACAGTTAAAAAAACAACAACAAAAAACACGAAAGAGCAATTTTTAGTGGCTGCTTTACAATTAATAGATTATATAGAGAAAAAAATCATTGCACTTCATGAGTTACACTGTTCATATTGAGAGAAACCATTTTACTATTCCCTTTTCTCTCTGAGGTCTGCCTCCAGATTTAGAAGTGGGCCCATTAAAGATACACGGCTGCAGTGTAAAGGATGGAATCTATCATCAGTCACATGTCTTACAAGATGAAAACAAAGAACCATCAATGGAGAGATCAAGCGCTGAAAGCAGCAATGTAATGAAATGGGGCAGGTTACAGATGGAAGCCTAGTGTAACAAGGACAACTAATAAAAAGAGCCACTCGGATCAAATGTTCCAAGTAAGAAATCAAACTGTTGACCATTTTCTGTAGAAGCAAGAAGAGTTAATGATCACATATCTAATGTCTTAGAATTCAGAATTACAAGTCTATGTAAAACAACTCAAACTTGAAGGGGTCAGCCACTAGGAATACATTCATTTGTTCAATTTCCTGCAGAAAAAAAACTTAGCCCAAGTATTTCCTGAATATCTCCTATCGATCACCAATGGTTATTTTGTCCCACTCACTTTCAAATAAAGATCAGCAAGCCTATGCTAAATAGATTAGCTGTTCAGAATAACTCAAATTCTTAAATAGTTAAAGTGTAAGGAAATTGTGTTATTCTGAGAAAGGGGGTAGCTTGTATTTCTAGCTTCATTTGGGATAGCAAAGTGTCCACAATTGCTTCCCTGGTTCTCTCACACAATTCACAGCAAAGGGGCCTAGTGAGACCGAACTTTCCTCAAGATTACAGGGGAGCAAGATTCCATTCAACTCACTCGCTTTTAGCTGTGGGTAGCCTAGATTCAGAGACATTTCAGTATCTGATTTCCACCTGCAAATTACTTAGCATAGTTTAACTTGTTGAACCATTTTAAAAAAAAATAGGTTAAATATTATTCAAGTTGTAGCTCCTATATGATGGTGGGTCATGCAACAGTTGTTTAACACAACTAAATACACCAGGTTAACAGCTCTGTGGGTCAATTTAGTATTTCCAGCTTTAACAGTGCCATATAATCAGTGACACTGGAATTATGTGGCAGGGGTGGACCATATTTTGAAGCAGGATTGAGTACATTATGCAGCAACAAAACGTAAATTAGCCTGCATAATGCAGAGCACTTTTTCAAGGTATTACTTACTTTTTTGTCATTTGCACACCTGTTAACACTGTTTGGGCAAAGGTTTCAACTCATCAGTTCCAAAATAACACCTGAACATATCAATAAGCAATTTAAAAGTGACCAGTCAACATTTGGGAAGGGATTTTAATTCACTCTCTAGGACACCCCCCTTCTCTACTGGGTTATGTTATGGCTAATGAAAACCATCTAAGATCTTTTAAGGAATTACCTCATCAATCCCAAAACATATTAACAGAATTTCACATATTAAATTTAAAAACCTCTTCACGTTTGAGTTTTGCGGTTCTGTTCCTATATCTAGTCATTCATATTTCTGCTAACTCAAAACAGACTATATCTCTCAAATGAACAGAGGAAGATATCGTAGCTGAGGACATTATATTAGGAAGAAAGGCTTTGTGTAACTGACTACGCTTTTCACGCTAAATATTACCATCTACAGGTTTTCTTCATATTAATTAACTCAAACAAAACTAAAAAATGTTTCCAAAGCCATAGCCCTTTGATTAATTTCACACTTACTCTTGTGCAACTGTCCGACAACGGGGGGTGTGGGGGTTGCTGAAAAGGATACTCCATTGCAAGCACCAGAAGATTGCTTTTTTTTTTTTTTAAACCAAAAGGGTGGGGGAGACGCAGAATCGCTAAAGCATCTCTCCCAGCCTCCCCTCGTCCATATGAGATGGCAGTGCACCACACATTTCCCATTGCTGCCCAGGCCCTAAAACAGGGTATGGACGTACAGCTCTGAGGTAGGATCAGAGACTGAAACGGCATCTGAGGAAGAGGAAAACCGAGCAGAAACTGGAAGTGGTTTTTCAGTGGGAGAAGTTTATTTCGACAAGTCATCTTCCAGCGATACTGTAGGACAGGATGTCTGTCTCTTCACATGCAGTCTGTAGAGCGGGGCGACAGTAGCAGGTTGGACCAACCAAGAGAACAGGCACGTGCGGCAGCAAGCACAAGCGCAGATGAAGTATCCCTCCCCCCCCCCCCAAATTTAGTTCAGCCCCAAATTCCACCTTTCACTGGGACGCTAGATATAAAGTCAATACAGACAATTTTTTGCCAATTGACTATGTCCATCTCTTTTTGGATGTTGACTTCCTTGAGTAAATTATGCAGCAAATAAATGTGTGTTGAATAATTTCTGAGGGATTATGAACGTACTTTAGGGCCTCATTCTAGGGCACACCAGTGGACTCCCACTACGCTTGAGGAGCTGAAGATATTTTTGGGCCTTGCGTTCAAAATGGGGTTAGTGCAGAAACCAACCTTGCAGACCTACTGGTCTACTTGGACGGTTTGGGTAACCCCCATCCTTGCACCGTACAGAATCAGAGATTGTTTTTTGCTACTGCAACAAATTCTGTATTTCAATGACAATTCTGCTGCATTACCCTGGGATACTGTCAGGTTGCTCAAAATTCAGCCTTACATGGAACATTTGTCTGCCAGGTTTCCAGAGATTCATACTCCTAAAAGAAGATAGTCGTTGATGAGTCCTTGGTCATTAACAAAGGGCAGCTGCTGATGAGGCAGTATATTGAGAGCAAAAGAGCTTACTATGGCAACAAGCTTTACATGCTGTGTGAAACCTCTACTGGCTATATGTGCAGTTTGAGAGTGTACACACTGAGTGGGGACTCAGACCTGGAGGCTCCCAGGTTTTGTGATGGTCTGCGGGAAGTGGCTAACTGGATGAAATCCAACTGTCTCCAGTTAAACACCAAAAAGACGGAGATTATGGTGGTTGGTAAACAGGTGGTTTTGTGGGATGATAAATGGTGGCCTTCGGAGTTGGGTGTGACTCCCCTCCCAGCGGCAGAGATAAAAAACTTGGGGGTATGGTTTGATTCTTCTCTGAGTTTCATCTGTCATACCAAGAAGGTGGCGGCTTCTTGCTATGGCATCATCAGAGGACTTCGACCTATCCTCAAATTCTTTGATGCACCTACAAGACAGCTGGTGGTTCAAGCATCAGTGCTGTCTAGGTTGGACTATGCCAACTCCCTACTGGCGGGGATAAACCAGTCAGAATTTCGGCAGCTCCAGCGGGTTCAAAACGCTGCGGCCAGACTGGTGACTGGTCTCCCCAGGCGATGTTCGGTGTCCAATACTCTGCGCTCTCTCCACTGGCTCCCTGTGCAGCAGAGGATTAGATTTAAGGTTCTCTGTTTTGCATTTAAAATCTTAAAGGGTACTTCCCCGCAAATCATGGAGAAATTGCTGATTCCTTATGTTCCCTCTCGCACTCTTAGATCGTTAGGCCAGAACTTAGCAGTGGTTCCGCGCTTTAAGCTGAGCAGGATTGGGGGCCGCTCTTTTCGAGTCCTGGCAGCGAGTTGGTGGAATTCTCTTCCTCCACAAATCCGGGCCATTGATGAGCTCCTTCAGTTTAGGCGGGCTATTAAGACCTTTTTATTTGTCTAAGCTTATCTGTTGTGTTTTGTCTTCTTTTGCCCGCTTTTAGTGCTGTGTTGTGTTTACCTTCTCAAAGCGCCGGGACGCCCCTTTGCTGGGGCAGCTGTGCGCGGTACAAATAAAAATAACATAACATAACGTATACAAGGAAGGATTCCACTCTAAACCTTGTAGGCTGCCCTCCCACGCTAGGAGTCACAGGAAAGACTGCATGAGAGCTAGCCCATCCACAAAGGTTATAACCCTCCTTTGGACACTTTATATACAGGAGTAAAGCTGTTCAGTGAGCTGTGCAAAGCTGGCACAGTGGCATGTGGCACAGTTTGTTGTTGCCGCAAAGGATTCCCACAGAAGTTCCAGAAATCTGCTCACAGTCACGTTCTCTGATAGGCCCACCCCAAATTACAGTTTGTGGTCAGATGGCTGAACTTCACAAGCCCATCTGTATACTTGATTATAACAAGTACATGGATGGAGCGGATAAGAACGACCAGGCTCTTCAGCTGTAAAACTCAGAATTGGTATAAGTAACTGTTTACCCACCTGGTCAAGAGGGCAACATACAAGGCGTATCGTCAGACAAACACAGGAAGACTCATGTCTTTCATTGACTTTAAGTTGTCTACCACTAAAAGTCTTAGAAAAATACCAAAACTGTGTTACAAAATTCGTTTTTTTTGATTCAGCCCTGCATCTTTCTGAAAACTGGGAAGATGGTGATTAAGTATAGCAAACTATTCGCGGATGCCATTTTTAGGTTAAAAAAAAAAAAAGGCACTTTTATCTGGAGCACTCTTTCCGCTATTTTTCTCAAAAGCTGAAGCTTTTGCTAAATTTTACCTAATGTTCTTAGTCCCCTCAAGGGGAATGCACAAACCCTGGGCATCTTTAGAATCCCACGGATGTTGGGAAAAAACAACGCAAATTTGGCGAGGATATCTTATGGGGGAAAAAATAGTTATGGTGCCCTAACAGGGAGGTTGGGAGAGGGTTGTTTAGGAGCTAAGGGTTAATCAGATGAGAAAGTATGTCAAGGAAAAAAAAAAAAACACTAAATGCACAGGTAAAGATGCCGATTTCTATCATATTATAATGTTGTGCCAAGATATCTCAATCCTTTGGGAGCAAGTGCCCAGAAACAACTGAAGTAACTGGTAAAACGCTTACTGTAGTATCAGTTCCATGCCATACTGGGTGGTTTTGACCAGGACAAAACATAATAAATATATGTGATGTACTGTGTTGATTTGGAATTCCATCTGGCCATGAGACGCATAGCCATTGCGTGGAAGTCACCAAGGCGCTCTGATAAATGCACCTGGCTATGGACTTGAAGAATTGGTCCAAAGCTGAAATAGACACCGTGTGTATCACACAACCAATGAGGTGAAGGAAGGGAACTGGGAAATGTTTATGTCCCTAGAGGCCAAATCAGATCATGGACATCCCTGAACGATCTATTCTCTTACATGGCACTGTGGTAGCACAGTATTAAGGTGTATCAGGTCGGTTTGAAAGTACCTGTGGGAGTCTCTGTGATAAGTGCACTCCTTCCAGCATAATGCTTTGTTATGCTGTTCTTCCTCTCACATTATACATTTTACATAGTACACTATATAGAGCTAACGCTAATCTGCATACTGATTACAGAGCATGTTGGCATGTCTATGTACGCTCATTGGAACTCATTGAATCAGCATGTATTTTGCACATAATTAATATATAGCTAACATGAAATATTAAGATCTTACCGCTCAACAGTGACAGGACTCTTTAGTTCTTAAGGTTGTGCTTTTTTACTTTGTTGCATTACTGTTTGCGAATGCATAATCCACAACATTCATAACATTTGATCATGTACCTGCTATCTTTTGTTCGGGGGGTCTTGTATGGTTCCTTTATCAGTTTATTTGTATAATGACTTACTGAAATTATGCCTGGAACCATGGATGACACTCGTCTTCCACAGATTTCTATGCACAAATAAAAATAAATAAAGACATACTGGGGAAAAAAAGATCACTGTTTTGCGTGTGTTAGTTAACATTTCAACCAAGTGGTTTGGTTTTATTAGACAACTGTCTTATTCTACTTCGTCCTCACAATGCCTACCAGATGTCTGCTAGACACTTCAAAACATGAGCCACACATTTAAGACTAATGTTTAAAAATATCACTTTATTTTCAAATCATGCACCTAATAGTAGCTCAAGGTCTGTGGTCTGGTATTCAATTACACAACTTGCCAAGAGAGCAGTGCTTCCCTTGAAGGATTCCCTTTGCAAATATCAGATTTCACATTTATGTGAAAGGGCAGGGAAGCACTGTTCAAGAGGATCAAGGGTGTGGAGGAGAGATTTCACTAGCTACATTTAGAAGTAGAACAAACACTAAGTCCAGCATGAAGCCTACCCGTACAAATCCTGCCCTTTTCCCTAAAGCTGCAAGATAATTAATTAGGCTTCAAAAACCAGTAGCTGCCAAACAGGCTTTTTAGGGATTCTTTTGTGACATTTTAAAGTGGCCTATCACAAAATGTTGTTTTGAATATAAAGGCAGTTGCTTACCCTAGTGTATACAGTTTAGGAAAAATAACTTAAAGGGGGGGGTGGGGGGGGGAGACAAACAATTTATATCAATAACCAGTAACTAGAATTACCATTCATTCTTTAATGTCCTCTGTATAAAGAGCTAAGAAAAGAAAGATGGCTGCATGGAGTATGTTTACAGCTCCATCATCAATAAAAGTGACAGGCTACCGAAACGTATATTTCGAAAACTGGTTACATGCCACAAAGTTTCTATATTGCTAGTGGTTTGAATCCAGCTCTCGAAAAGACTGGGAAGTGCAAGCTTCAACTCTGATGGCTTCAAATTGTCTTGCAGGCAAAAGGGAAAAGAAAATCGGAGCGCAAGCAGCACAGAAGAACTTTAGTCAATAAATCAATCAGTACACGGTCCATGTTGCAGGGAAGAAAAGCACAGGCAGATGAAACGAAGCCCAGTTGAAATAGACTGACGCGATCACCAATGTAATGGAGAAAAATAAGAGGGACAATTAAGCGAACCAAGGGTAATGGGTCCGCTAAAAGCTCCTCTTTAAAGGTTCTTTTTTTTTTTTTTTAAGAAATAAAAAAAAAAAAAAAAAAAAGACTGGTCACCAAATAGTTTTGTATTTATTTTGTTTTTAATAAAAACGGAAATTAATTCAGAGATTAAGCTAGCAGCACTGACAGTGAAGTGGAATACTTTTTAGGCGAAATTAGAAGTACACATGTGCATAAAGAAAATGCTGACTGACCATGCAGAGAGCAAATGGCTTAAGTTGTATGGCCTACTGATTCAGGTTGTGGTGGTCAGTAGCAATATGTGAGTGACATTTAAACAGATAAATGGGTGAAGAGGGATGAGAGAGAAAGAGAGACCACGAGTCTCTCAGTGTT